>NC_043713.1:57411328-57415872 GCF_006229205.1 Suricata suricatta | reverse complement strand
GTCAGGGGTGCTCACTTCGACCTCGGTTTTGGGAGTGGGAGCACGCACCTCATTTCCATGGCGCATCTCGCCCCCAGCATTGGCCCCGCAAAACCTGAATCCCGGGTGCCGACAGGGAAAAAATAGCCCCCACCTCTGCATGATCCCGGCAGGGAATTGGCAGCGGTGGAGACCTGGGTGCTCCTCTGCTACTTTTAACCTTTTTTTCTTTTAAGTTTATCTTTATTTATTTTGAAAGAGAGAGCAAGCAGGGGAGGGGCAGAGAGAGAGAGACAGAATCCCAAGCAGATTCTGTGCTGCCAGTGCAGAGCCTGATGTGGGGCTCGAACTCAAAAACTGTGAGATCATGACCCGGGCTGAAGTCAAGAGTTGGATGCTTAATCAACGAACCACACAGGTGCCCCTGCTGCTTTTAATCCTGACATTGACTTGTTGAAGTGAACTGCTGTCCTGTTTAATTGCCCACTTTCTGTTTTCTCAAGATGCTGTTTCACCTGTTCTTTCTTGATTCCAGTAAATTGGATGTTGAACTGTGGTTATATCAGGTTGAACATGTTTTTGCTCTATTTTATCACCCTGATTTCACCGTACAGAAGTCTTACCCATAATAATTATCCATTTAGCTTTGTCAGCAACTTTTTTGTTTTGGGAAATTAAGAAAGCAGGAAATACCTTATTAATGAGATCTTTGAGCATGCTCTAGCCAACTTCAGTGCTCATATAGGTTCACATCAAAGGGGCTTTCTATCTCTTTGGTGAATTATCTCCAAGACCAGAGAACCTATTGACTAGTGGAAAACTATTCATGTCCTCATCAGTTTATGAAATAAAGGAGAATAAAGACTACTGATCTACCAGAAAAAGGAATGTGGGTACTTTTCCCAAACATTCATGATGGTCTACACAGTTGCAGGCTCAAGTTTTGGCCTGGCCCCTTTCATGGCCAACAGCCATTTGGGGTAAAGGAGCTTCCATGGCTACTGTGTAGTGTGGAACCAGTATAGGGATTAAATTTGCAATCTGGCTTATTATAGCTGAGTTGACCATGATTACAAAAGAATATACTGAAAAAGTATGATTTCTGAATTTAAGGATTAGCCTTTCACATCTTTCTTTTTCAACTGTACCTCTACAAATGTTCTCTTTCTGTGGAGGTAAATTGTAGTTGTACTTCTAAAGATGGAGTCAGACTGAGACAGAAGATGACCATTCCATGCTTACTTCAAGAGATTTTCGTTGTTGTTTTCAGATATGGGCGTGGAGTAGGAGAGAGAAAATGAGTAGGTACTTCTTTTTTTTTTTAATTTTTTTTGTTTTATTTATTTTTGATACTGAGAGAGACAGAGCATGAGAGGGGGAGGGGCAGAGAGAGAAGGAGACACAGAACCGGAAGCAGGCTCCAGGCTCTGAGCCCGCTGTCAGCACAGAGCCCGATGTGGGGCTCGAACCCACGACCGTGAGATCTGACCTGAGCTGAAGCCGGAGGCCCAACCGACTGAGCCACCCAGGCGCCCCGAGTAGGTACTTCTTAAAAACACTTGCAAATTCCTTTTGACAATAACTGCTTAAAAGCATTGGACTTGAGGGTGTTTGGTTGAATTCAGTAAAGAGCTGAGCTCCCACTATGTGTAAGACACCTTGTTAGGGGCTTTGTGAAGATTGCAAAAATAATGCCAACCTGATTCATTGCACAAAGGACGATGAAGATAGAATAAGCTGATTATGTATCATGCCTACTAATGCCTCTAGCAATGCTCTAGGTGGGTGAGCTTCTTTAAAGTGGCCTCATATAGCTGAGAAAGCGGTTGCCAGGCATTTTTATTACTTTGTATTTCATCTGGCTCTCAAAGCAGCTGAAGTTTGGAAAGTGACACTGAAGGAAGTGGCACTAACCAGGCAACGCATCACCCAGGAGTGGCTCTGGTGGGGTGGTTTCTCATGAGGAGACAGAGAAGACACCTCTATGATCCAGAGTTCCCAGGGGTTCTGGGCGTGCGGTCCCAACAACAGGGAGGTGGGTTAGCAAGATCTCTATTTTACATAAGAAACAAAGTCCTTTGTATAAGCTATGTACCTGGCAGATAATGAGCTTTTAAGAATGATATGCATTCTAAATAAGTGAGTAAGATCACACAGCTAATAGATGGCAGAGATAAAGTTAGGTCCTAGCTATTCTTTCAACTTTACATTTCATATGTTCTGCATTTATTATATATGGGCAGATTGGTAGGTTGTTCATTTGATTTCAATAGCAGATAGCCCAGCCCCATTTTCCTCGATTTATAGGATTCCAAGGGGAAAAAAGCCTCTAATTTAAGGCAAGACAAACAACCTTGGGGACCTTCCAGGGAATTTTCTCCTCCCTTGACTTAAGAACATACCCCACAAAGGATTGATTCAATTCAGGTACTGTGTGTCTTATACCTGAACCCTCACCAAAAAGAGTAATATATCATTATTCTTGAATTTTGTAAATATGGAGAGTTTTACAACCCCTTATCTTCAAAATCACTTCAGTATTCATAAAGATATAGATGCTTCTGAGAATTGTAATTCAGTGTCTTTTCACTACTGTCTTTTAATCTACTTTGCATTCTTAGTGTATTGCTGTAAACATGGCTACCCATTAGGGAAGGAGAAGGAGCTGGTGACATGACCCTGACCAGCTCTGACAGCCTGTCTTCAGCCTGTCTGGTCCATGGGCTTCTCAGCAGGGTCTTCAGAGATTAAGAACACAGACCTTGGTTTATTGCCCCTTTTTCTTTCAATAGAAAGGTGTCTTCTATGGAAACAACTACACATTCTTATACATGAAATTTTGACTATCTCTCTCAAGGTGCACCTCTTTGATTTTTAAAAAAATTTTCATGGCTGTGTAATACATATTCTATTTAAAAAGGGGAAATTTGAGGGGTGCCTGGGTGGCTCAGTTAGTTAAGCATCTGACTTCGACTCAGGTCATGATCCACAGTCCATGGGTTCGAGCTCCGCGTCAGGCTCTGTGCTAATAGCTCAGAGCCTGGAGCCTGCTTCAGATTCTGTGTCTCCCTCTCTCTCCCTGCCCCTCCCCTGCTCACACTCTATCTCTCTCTCTCAAAATAAATAAATAAATAAATTAATTAATTAAATAAAGACATAAAATTTTTTTTAAATAAAGAAGAGGAAATTTGAAAATCTGAGAGAACCAATTGTTATTTAATGCAAATTTGTGAGGTTAGTGCATGCCTTCCCCCCAAGCTTTGTGTCAGTGCCCCTTAAAGTGAGGTCTCTAGGCCAGCAGAATTGATCAGGACGGTATGTCAGAAATGGGAATTCTCAGGCTGACCCTAGACCTACTAAATTGGGGTAGGGCACAGGAATCTGTACTTTGAAAAGCCTTCTGAGGTATTCCCAAGCAAACTACAGTTTGAGAAGCACTGTTATTAGGATAATGCAGCTCGCTCAGCAGATAGCTAAACTCCCTAACCCAAGAGGATCGACTGACTTCATGATCAACTAGGGGCAGCTAGGTGGCTCAGTCGGTTGGAAGTCTGACTTCAGCTCAGGTCATGATCTCATGGCTTGTGAGTTCAAGCCCTGTGTCAGGCTCTGTGCTGACAGCTCAGAGCCTGGAGCCCGTTTTGGATTCTGTGTCTCCCTCCCTTGCTGCCCCTCTTCCACTCATGCTCTCTCTTTCTTTCAAAAATAAATAAACATTAAAAAAATTAAACTCATGGTCAACCAAAGCATGTCAGTTACATAATTTTCTCAATCTGATGCTTGTTGGAATCCATTATGTTCTTGAATAAATATCATCTCTTTAGTCAACAAATACAATTTAAATGAATATGCTACAAAAATTGCTCACTCATTCTTGTGTGAGTACTCAGGACTAAGGCAGATGTGATAGCATGTTAGTGGCAGAGTGGCCAGGAGACACAGGACACAGAAACACGGGTCCACGAGTGGCAATTTGTGCCTCTTGACTGTATGGCCAGACCTGCAGACGGGGTCCAGGTGTGTTGTTTCTGCAACCTTTTCATTAGAGGCTGGGACTGGGAGTCAGTGGTCACAGATTAACTGAAATGTGTTTGTACAGAATCTGCGTATCCTGCTAAACTAGGTTTCCTAGGAGGCACATTTAAAGATAGGCAAAGAACTCAGGCCCTCAGCGAATTCCATTAAGTCTCTTTAAATTAGCTTACATGGAAATGTTTATGTAAAATAAAAGTGGAAAAATCATGCTAAAATAGTATATGCATAAATGGGCCCATGTACACTAAACACAGATTGAAAATTAGAAATGACAAGTATTTGGGGCACCTCAGTGGCTCAGTCATTTGAACATCGGACTCTTGATTTTGGCTCAGGTCATAATCCCAGGGTTGTGAAATTGAGCCCCGTTTCAAGCTCCATGCTGAACATGGAGCCTGCTTAAGATTCTCTCTCTCTCTCTCTCTCTCTCTCTCTTCCTCTCTCTCTCTCTCTCTCTCTCTCTCTCTCTCCCCTTCAGCCCCTCTCCCCAGCTTGTACTCTCTCTCTCTAAAAAAAAAAAAAGTAAACTT
>NC_043713.1:57395966-57411228 GCF_006229205.1 Suricata suricatta | reverse complement strand
GCCCTGCATTGGGTTCTGTGCTGACAGCTCAAAGCCTGGAACCTGTTTCAGATCCTGTGTCTCCTTCTCTCTCCCCTTCAGCCCCTCTCCCCAGCTTGTACTCTCTCTCTCTAAAAAAAAAAAAAAAAAAAAAAGTTTAAAAAACAGAAAGACAGGGGCACCTGGGTGGCTGGCGCAGTCGGTTAAGCCTCTGACTTCAGCTCAGGTCGTGATCTGTGGTTCACGAGTGTACGCCCTGTGTCAGGCTCTGAGCTCCTGTGTCGTGAGATCATGAGACATTCTGTGTCTCCCTCTCTCTCTGCCCCTCCTCTGCTCATACTCTGTCTCTCAAAAATAAATAAAACATTAAAAAAATTCAACATTATAAGGTTACTTGTTTATCCAATGTTGCCTATGTACCTACTTTATAGTGTTTAACCCGACTTTAAAATAAAGTACCTCATTTGACTATAATTTTTAACAAATTATATTTAAAAATTAAAAAGTACCTCCTTTGAATGAATTAATTAATTAATTTAAAAGTGCCTACTTTAAAACCTGTAGCTGAGTCGGAAGGACTGGGTTTCAGCCCTCACTCTACCACAGACTATCCACACAGCCTTGCCAAGGTTTCTGCCCATCAAAGCTTCAGGCTCATCATCCATAATTTGGCAGATCAACTGCCCTTTGACAGGACTGTTTCGACTAACAAGTGAGATAGCTTATAAAAGGGTTTTATAAGCTGCAAAATGCAAGAAAAAAGGCTTATTTAATTGGACACAGGGCAGTTCTGCACTCAGCAAGCATAGATATTTACTAAATGTCCTGTAGGGGCGCCTCGGTGGCTCAGTTGGTTAAACATCTGACTTCGGTTCAGGTCATGATCTTACGGTTCATGAATTCAAACCCTGCATCAGGCTCTGTGCTGACAGGTCAGGGCCTGGAGCTTGCTTCAGACCCTCTTTCTCTGCCCCTTCCCATCCCTGCTTGTGGTCTCAAAAATAAATATAGAAAAGAAATTAAAAAAAAAAAAAGTCCTCTGTAGGCCATGCCCAGTAGTAGCCAATGAGGAAGCAAAGCAGCAACGAAATAACAGTCTTACCAGCCAGGCTACAACCCCTGTGTCCTGGGCAGCAAGCACTGCGTGACACCGTTACTGGGATGTGGTGGGGCCAGAAGCAAATTAATATGGAAAACAACATTTGTTGAGCACTTACCATGTGTCTGGTGCTTGTTACTCTTCATAAATCAGGTCTTCTAATTACCAGAGAAGCTCTAGTAACAGTACAGTCCCTGTTTTCCCAAGTAAAATAAAGATCACAAGTGATACTTTCAAATTAGTGGGGAGCTATGATCTGAAACTGGTCTATACCATTTCTGGCAACCCAGTTTTGCTCCTTTAGGTCAGTCCAAGGTGCCCACACTCCACACTGTTTGATTGAAATCGAGATGTGGCAGCTGGTACATTTCATGGTGGCCTTTGGGGCCTTCCTTGTTCTTGTCCTACTTGCCCGTCAGAGTCTGGCTTGGAGTCCCCAGTGACCTTTCTCTCCTCTCTTCAGAAATGTGACTCTGAAGGGCACCTGGGTGGCTTAATCTTTTAAGTGTCTGGCTTCATGTGTTTCATCTCTTCATGTGCTTATTGGCCATTTGTATCTTTTGGGGGGAAATGTCTATTCAAGTCCTTTGCCTGTTAAATATATAAAATAATTTTTACTATAATTCAGGGGAACTCATTTCTTAGAGTTCTTAAATACATATAAAAATATTTTCATCTTATTATAGGCTAGCATCCCGTATCAACCCATATTGATTTGGGACAGATTGAGGAAAAGTAAAAAGAAACTGTAGACAAGTCAAATTACATGCATGGAAATACACATATTTCTTCATTATCTAATTTGGCCAGCACACTGAATACATATCATGGCAAAACACCAAATAACCAAATCTTAAAAACCATATTCAGCCAAAGCTTGGGAGAGCTCCAAATTCACTCAAAGCTGAAACAGAAGCTGAATATCAACATCACAGATTAAACCTCTGGAGTATAAAAATAAGTGACATGTTATCAAAAATTTAATTAGGATTATAATTTCACCCTTCAATATTTTAGTAACCAATATTTTAAAGTTTGACATTACAGCATAGGGACAAAATTAGTCAATGTTGTCATCTGTGACAACTTTTGTAGTCATTTCATTGCATATTCCTGAGACTAAACTGTCAGCAGCACATTGAACACATGGCATCAATCTTTTATGCACGGCAGAACAGAATTCGGTTTTCAGTACTGACTTCTCTCAAAGGAACTGTGTACCTAGGAAAATCTCAAGATACGTTATATCTTCAATACCAAAAAATGGTTGTCACACTGCATTAAACCTTTAGCAAGCTTTATATTTTAATATGTAGTTTCTATAGGCTCAAATAAAGAATTATCTTCTTCTCAGGAAACCATTAAAACCCTAGAGGAGAAAGCAGGAAACAACCTCCTTGACCTCAGCCACAGCAATTTCTCACTTGACACATCCCCATAGGAAAGGGAATCCAGAGTAAACATGAACTACTGGGACCTCATCAAGATAAAAAGCTTCTGCACTACAAAGGAAACAATCAACAAAACTAATAGGCAACCAACAGAATGGGAAAAGATAGTTGCGAATGGCATATCAGATAAAGGGCTAGTATCCAAAATCTATGAGGAACTCACCAAACTCCACACTCAAAACACAAATAATCCAGTGAAGAAATGGGCAGAAGACAGGAACAGACACTTCTGCAAAGAGGACATCCAGATGGCCTACAGACACATGAAACGATGCTCAACGTCACTCATCATCAGGGAAATACAAATCAAAACCACACTGAGATACCACCTCACACTGGTCAGAGTGGCTAAAATGAACAAATCAGGAGACTATAGATGCTGGCGAGGATATGGAGAAACAGGCACCCTCTTATATTGTTGGTGATAATGTAAACTGGGGCAGCCACTCTGGAAAACAGTGTGGAAGTTCCTCAAAAAACTAACAGTAGAACTTCTTTATGACCCAGGAATAGCACTGCTGGGGATTTACCCAAGGGATACAGGAGTGTTGATGCACAGGGCCACATGTACCCCAATGTTCCTAGCAGCACTTTCAACAATAGCCAAATCATGGAAAGAGCCTAAATGTCCATCAACTGACGAATGGATCAAGAAAATATGGTTTATCTATACAATGGAATACTACTTGGCAAGGAGAAAGAATGAAATCTGGCCATTTGTAGCAACGTGGATGGACCTCAAGGCTGTTATGCTAAGTGAAATAAGTCAGGCAGAGAAGGACAGATACCATATGTTTTCACTCATATGTGGAACAGGAGAAACTTAACAGGACCATAGGGGAGAGAAAGGGGGAAAAATAGTTAAGGAGAGAGGGAGATAAGCCACAAGAGACTCTTAAATACTGAGAACAAACTGAGGGTTGATAGGGGTGGGAGAGAGTGGGAAAATGGGTGATGGTAATGGAGAAGGGCACTTGTTGGGATCAGTACCAGATGTTATATGAAAACCAACTTGACAATAAACTAATATTTTTAAAAAAGCATATGAGGACTGTTGATGTAGTAAAAATAAGAAAAACTAAAAAAGAAAAGATATGTCTTCTAAGTGTTCTTACATCATTTACTTTAAGTTTATTAGAAGGAACAAAATGTATTTGAGATACCTAGTTTTTCTCTGATACCCCTTTTTTCCCCACTGTTGACACATTTTAGTGTATCTATTGGATCAAAGATAGTTTATCATGGAATTATTGTATGTTGTTTTGGATTTTTTTTCTTTGTGAAAATGAGGTGGCAAGGTTGACATTATGATTTGAATATCACTCTCATGAGATATAAAGGATTTTCACGCAGAAAAAGATTTTTTTAAAGATTCTTGGCTTAAGGAGAATTTTTTTAAGCCTAAATCAAATGCAGTTGTTACAGATTATTTTGATTAGTGACAGAATTGCAACAACAACAATCAATTCTGAAAATATTGTGATCATGATATATTCACTGTTCTATTACCTTATGTTAGTAATTAAATTTTTATAACAATTTTTGTCTCCAAAAATATATCATGTTCTTTCTAAAATTACCTCTCTTGGAGCACCTGGGTGGCTCAGTCGGTTAAGCATCTGACTTCAGCTCAGGTTATGATCTCACATCTTGTGGGTGCGAGCCCCGCGTTGGGCTCTGTGCTGACTGCTGACCACTCAGAGCCTGGAGCCTGCTTCAGATTCTGTATCTCCCTCTCTCTCTGCTCCCCCCCCTCCCCGCTCATACTCTGTCTCTCTCTCCCTCAAAAATAAAACAAACATTAAAAAGAGTTTTTAAAAATAAACTCTCTAAAGCACTCTATTTTATTTACTTATTTTTAAAATACTCTCTTATAAAGAAAAGATTTATTAATATTGCAGCATTTACTCTGGCATTTATAAGTTTATGTAGTACTTTTGATTGGCAGAATTTAAACATTGGACGTCTATAAGGAGATTTTCATCCAAGTTATATTTAGAATGCTTAATTACATTGGAAAGAGCATCTTCAGATAATAATAACACACCCATGCCACAGTTATGCTGATTACCGACACTGTCACACTGATTGGATGCTTTGGGAAGCTGTGTGTGTACTTGATCATTGAGCAACAGCCTCTCAGGGGTTCTAGAAATGTCGCTCAGGAAGCACTGGGCTGTTTGGCCTTCCAAAGGCTGAAATCAAAGCTGAAGTTAGATAGCAGAGTTGGGCTGGGCACCAAGGTTGAAGTCAAATGCCATTACATCCCTAATATATGCATTATTTATTTCTAAAACAGCTGAAAGATAGAAATGAGAGCTCCGTGAGCATGGAGATCTTAGTCCATCCTAGCACCATTACATTTGGGGGGCTGTCGTTTCCACTCTGGGATGGCTAAAAACAGACTGCAATCAGAGGCCACGTTTGTTGGAATTCAGCTACATCTACTAACATTACTCCTTAGGTCAGTAATTTGGGATGCTCGGAACGGATGATTCTTTAATAGGTTCTCTGTTGGGTTTAGTTACTGAGTGCTTACCATCTGCCAGCGCGTCTCAGTACTTCACAGGTCCTAACTCCTCCAGTCCTCACAATGGCCCATGAGAAAGGCACTTTTGTTTTATTATTGCCATTTCACAAACACGGAAACCAAATCAGAAAGAGGTGAGGTAATTGCCTCTGGAGTGGCAGAGCCAGGATCCGGGAGCCTGGGTCCTACAGACTCCACCCCGCTGCCTGGGTGTGAGCTAGTCACATGGAGCTGGAGGGATCATCCCGTGATTGGCTTCAGATGGCGTATTCTCTCAAGTCCCAGGCCTGAGGACTTTCCCCAGCGCTGTATGTCCAACGGGCTCAGAGGGTGCAGGAGGAGACTGAGAGTTCCAAACTGCAGCTGAGGAAAGCAGGGTGGAAGACTTAATACAGGAGGGAAGAAATGAAGGGTAAGAGAGAAAAGATAAATGGGAATAAAGCAAAGGGTGTATACTGGTTTCTTTACTTTGCCTGGGGAAAGGCAAAGTTTACCTTGCTCCTAGAAGGACGCTTTATTTGATAAAACAAAATAATTTAAAACAAAAAAATTTTAACATTTATTTATTTTTGAGAGACAGATCATGAGCAGGGGAGACGCAGAGAGAGAGGGACCCACAGACTCGGAAGCAGACTCCAGGCTCTGAGCTAGCTGTGAGCACAGAGCCCCACGTGGCGCTTGAACTCATTAACCGTGAGATCATGACCTGGGCTGAAGTCCAACACTCAACCGACTGAGCCACTCAGGCGCTCCAATAATGCAAAATAATTACTAAATAAGCAAATTGACTTGAGTAAACATTTTCTCCTCCTCTTTCTTCTTTCCACTCTCTCCCCCTCCTTGTCCATCTTCTCCTTCTCTCCACCCTCTTCGGCCTACCCTTGCCCTTGCCCTTGCCCTCCTCATCCTCCTCTTCCTGCCATTCCCCTCCCTGTCCCCTTTCTCCTCTACCTTCTCCTCTTCCTCATTTCTTCCTAAAGATGATAAAGAAAAATTCAGGGTTTGAAATTCTTGAGTGCTGGATTAGATTTTGCCACACAAGTTTTTCTGGATGATGCAAATTATCTTTATTTTCTTAGTAATTATTTTATTTTTTTCAGTAAGCTCTACACCCAGCATGAGGCTTGAACTTACAACCCCAAGATCAAGGGTCACATGGTCTACTGACTGAGCCAGCCAGGTGCCTCTAAATTTACCATCTTAACCATTTTGAAATATACAATTTAGTAATATATTAGTTAAATATATTCACATATATTAAGTATATTGAGTATATATTTAGTTAAGTATATTCACATTGCATGCTTTATTTATAAAATAAAAGTAAAACATGCAATCAGAAAAAATGCTCAAATCATAAGATACAGCATGAAAAATTATCACAAAGTTCACATGTGCACAACCTTCACTCACGTTAGGAGATAGGAGGTTTCTAACCCCCAGAAACTCTGCTCAAGTCCTCTTTCGATCATATCCACCCATCCCCCCACCAACACGTATCCCCCGATTAATCTGTAAAGTGACTTCTAACACCAAAGATTAGTTTGCCTGTTTTTAAATTTTGAACAGAAGGAATCATCCAGAATGTATTCTTCAGGATCTGGCTTCTATCAGTTAATGCTACACCTGTGAGAGTCATTCATTTTACAGTATGTGACAATGACAGTTGCTCATTTATTTTTTGCTGTTATATAGTATATAGTTACCTTACATGGCAAAAGGGACTTTGCAGTTATGATTAAATTAAGGAACTTGACAGAGAAGGATTACCCTGGATTATAGGGGTGGGCCCAATGTCATGCCATGAGTTCTTAAATGTGGGAGAGAGAGAGGAAGAAGAGAGTCAGAGGAGATGTGACCATGGAGGGATGGTCAGAGTACCGTAATGTTGCTGGCTATGAAGGTGAAGGAAGAGGGACAAGAGCCAAAAAAAATGAAGTCTCTAGAAGCTAAAAAAGGCAAGGAAACGAATTTTCCTCTAGATCCTCTGGAAAAGAATACAGTCCTGTTGAATGAAACCTTGATATAGCTCAGTGAGACTTGTGTTGAACCTCAGACCCACAGAACTGTAAGATAATAAATTTGAGTTGCTTTAAGTCACTGCATTTGTAGTAGTTTGCTAAAGTATCAGTAGAAAATCAGCAGATTCTACACCCTCGACAATATTTGGTATTATCTTTCATTATCTGGTAGGTGGTTTTAATTTATATTTCCCTGACAAAAAAATTACATGAAGCAACTTTTCATATATTTCTTAGCCATGTGGATCTACTCTTTCAGATGTCCATATCTATTGACCATTTTCCCATTGTTCTTTCCTTATCAATTTGTGTAGTTTTGTAAATCTTTCCTTATCTTACTTTCTTTGTATGTCTTTGTATTTATATTATCTTCTACTTTATAGCATATGTTTTCCCTCTCCTAATAGTGTCTCTGGATAAGAGAACTTCTTTTTATTTGTTTATTTATTTTGAGAGAGAGAGTGCTGAGGGGCAGAGGGAGAGAGAAAATCACAAGCAGGCTTTACACCATCAACAAGGAGCCCAATGCAAGGCTCAAACTCATGAACCATGAGATCATGACTGGGTGGAAGTTGAGAATTAGAAGCTAAACCACCTGAACCACCCAGGCACTCCCTCCTCTTTATTTTAAATGGACAGCAGAATTTCTAAGACAGCCCAATTTATCTTTTTTTCTCATGGCCAATGGTTTGGGTCCGTTTAAGTAATCATCCCCTATCCCAAGGCCAAAAACATATTTTTCTAGATCTTTTCAAGATTTATTGTTTTACCTTTCATATTTGTATCTCAGTTTCTCTGGAATTGATTTTTGTGTATAGAATGAGGTAGGGGTCATTTTTTTTCCCCTCACATGGTCCTCCAATAGACTCTGCATCAGCTTTCCATTATAACTCCACAGTGTTACTTTTGTCCTTCTCTTACTACTTGACATTGCTGCTGCGGTTGTAAATCAGGCATCTAGACATGTGTGGGGCTGTTTTTGGACTCTTTATTTTATTGGTCTATTTGTTATGCCCACTCCAACACTACACACACTTCATATTTGCAGCTTTAATATAAGTCTGGATATCCAGTAAAGGAAATTCCTCTCCTTTTGTTGTTGTCCTTCAAAATTTTGGCTATTCTTGTCTTGGCCCTTTGCATTTTCACATAGACATTACAAATCAGACTGTAGATACACACACACACACACACACACACACGCACACAACTCAGATTTTGATTGGGAATGAATTAAATCTAATGCAACTGACATCTTTACAAAACTAAGTTTTCTAATCCAAGGCCTGAATGTAGCCTTTCATTTTACTTAAGAACTTAATAGAGTTCCCTCAATAATGTTATTTTAGTTTTGTATGTAATTGTCCTCCATCTCTTTCATTAGATTCATTTCTAAGATTTTACTTTTTTTTTTTTTTTTTTTTTTGACAGAGAGAGACCAAGCTCCTGTGAGCTAGAGAGGGACAGCAGAGGGAGAAAGAGGGAATGCCAAGAAGGATCTCACGACCTTGAAATCATAACCTAAACCAAAATCAAGAGTTGGACACTTAACTGAGTCACCCAGTGTTCCTTAAGATTTGACTTTTTAAATGCTATTGTAAATTGTACTAGAACAGACCTTTTGTCCAGTGGCTTTACTAAATTTACTTCTTAATAGTTTATTTGTGGATTCTTATATTTTCTACATATATAATCACATTGTTCATGAATAATGACAGCTTTACTTTGGAAGAGGCACATTTTATATAGGAGAATGTGGAGAAACTGGAACCTTCATACATTACTGATGAGAATATAAAATGGTGTGGCTGCTTTGGACAGCAGTTGGCAGTTCCTCAAAATACTAAAGATAGAGTTATCATATGATCCAGCAATTCCAATCCTAGGTATATATCCAAATGAACTGAAAGTATAAATCTATACAAAAACTTGTACATAAATGTTTATAGCAGCATTATTCATAATAGCTAAAAAGTAGAAATAAACCAAACGTCCATCAACTGAGTGGACAAATAAAATGTATGTCTGCATAATAAGGTATTATTCATTCATAAAAAGGAATGGCATACTGATATATGCTACAATATAGATGAAACTTGAAAACATTATGCTCAGTGAAAGAAGCCAGTCACAAAAACCACAGATCTTATAAAGAAGCCAGTCACTAAAGACCACAAATCTTATAAAGCCATTTACATAGAACGTCTAGAACAGGTAAATCCATCCAGACAGAAATAGATTAGTGATTTTCTAGTGCCAGGGGTTTGTGTCAGGGGTAATGGGGAATGACTATTAATGGGTATGTTTCTTTTCAGAGTGACAAAAAGTTCTCAAACTAGATGTGGTGATGGTAGTACAACTCTATGAATATTCTCAAAACTATTGAACTGTATGCTTTCATGGGTCAGTTTTATAGTATGTGGTTTATACCTTGATAAAGGTGTTTAAAAATTTTTATGTAGGATCTTGAAAACTTAAAAAAGGAAGTAAATTTATACTAATGTTCTGTAGTATAATATCTGAATTGGGAGATTTTGGCAATTCTTATTTTTTCTTTCTACTGTTTTGGATTTTTATACATGTATTTTTATAACTGGAAAAATAAAAAAGAAGAAATGTCACAGAGATTTAATGTCTCTCTACCCCCTCCCCCCAACAGCAACAACAATAACAACAAACAAAACAAGAACATAGTTCGAAGAGAAATGACTTGTCACCTGAGTTCCAAATTGTCTTAACCCAGGTTAACTTGGCTTAAAACAGTAGAGTTAAATGGTGGTAAATGGTAGCTAAGGAAGCAAAGGGCATTTGGTGGAATATATATATACATATATATATTTTTTTTAATTGAGGTAGTTGACATACAATATTATATCAGTTTCAGGTGTACCACAGTGATCAGACATTTGTACACATTGCAAACTACTACAAGTCTAGTTACTGGGAAGATGCTTAATATCTAGTTAGAAAATTGCTAGTATGGTTTTGAAGCGGCTAATACTTTGGTCAGGATGTTATGTGAGAAAAGAGTGAAAAGGTGATTAAATATTTCAGTGCTTAAATCAGCAGGGAATAGTGATGGCCTAGTTGGCAAGACCGTACACGGAAAAGGACAGAGGCTTCCCTGATGCCAGAGAAATTGGCTGAGGAACAGTTTTGATGGAAAAGTCATGAACATGATGATAGACAAATGCTGTTAGAACGGGGATTCCAATGTTTGAGTTCCAGCTTTCCCATTTGCAATCTGACTTTTGACAAATTACTTAACCTCTTTGAGCTTCGTTTCTATTATTTTAAAAATGGCAATATCAATACCTACTTCATAGGATTGTTTTAAGGATTAAATCAGGAAGTACATAAAAACACTCAGCATTAGGGCACCTGGGTGACTCAGTCGGTTAAGCGTCTGACTCTTGATCTCGGCTCAGGTCATGATCTCACGTTCATGAGACAGAGCCCTGAGTTGGGGTCTGTGCTGGCACTAAGCCTATTTGGGATTTTCTCTTTCTCTCTCTCTGCCCCCTGCCCTGGTTGTACACACTTTCTCTTTCAAAATAAATAAATAAACTAAAAAAAAAAAGCACTCAGCATAATGCATGACACGTATATCTCAAAAATGTTTCCAAATATACTATATTACCACTGGGGGGAAATGGGAGGAGGGTACACAGTACTTCCCTGTACATTCTTTGCAACTTCCTGTAAATCTGTAATTATTTCAAAATAAAAAGTTAAAAAATGTATTAGCTATTGCGCATAAATTGTATTGTATCATTGTGCTACTTTGTTTATTTATTTTTATCAAGTGAAGGAATCAAAGACCAGGAACACAAGCAATTTGATTACAAAGAATTACACAGAGGTGAAATGAGAATGGAAGCAATTTCTTCTGAATTCTAGAACTCAGGGCAACATTACTGTGAAGTGACCTTAGAGTCAAGGTATAGTTTATTAGCGGAGTTCATCTGGGTTTCAATATGTGGTTTACCTATATCCTTTTCATGGTTCCACTCGACTCATCCATCCAAATTTCAAATAATAAATGTACTGTGTGGAGGGTAGGCTCTTCTTCCACTTTGCTTTGAATTGCAACTAACGTTTTCTGCATTTTAGGAGAAAGGCACAAAGAAAATTGACACTGCTGTTGTAATGGATTTATTGCTTGCCATTTTCACCTCTTAGTTTTGACAATAAAGTTAAACTTAGTGAAACAAATCATAGAGGGTGCATCTGGAAGTAACTACAACACTGTCAGTGGAGAATCCTTTTGGTTCTACTAACATGGAAAACAGCAGAGCGCTTCACATGGTGGGTGAGAAACAGGGAGTTTATTTTCCTTTATACTTGGTTTACAGTGGCCGTTCTAACAGGATGCTCTATTCTGTTCAGAACAAACCAATGCTAAGAAACTTGCAGCGGAGGCTGACCATGGGACAGAGCTTATGCTCTGCCACATTCTATGGGCAGCCTTTAACTCTTTTAAACAGAGAAAGAATGGCCTGAACAGGGGTGACTTGGAAGGGGCTCAGTTCTGTAGCTATTTCCCTCTCTATTCTTTCTCTTTTAGGATAGTCTGAGAAAATGTATCTATAGCAGATGTGAGTAAAAAGAGAACCAATGTCTTTGAAAGACAAAACCAGACTATGAAAGAACTAGGAAAGGCTAAGATTTCACCTTTTGGAATGTCACCTTGATATGGAGCTTTAAAGGGGTCTAGGAGAGGCAAGGAAAAAAGAAAAGGATAAGAATTTGACACAAATATTCACCTTCATACAATATACCAAAATATGTAAAGGAGGCTTTTGGTAGGAGACTGGTAAATAATTTTTTTTGAAAGTGGAAAATGTTTGTTCTTTTTACTTGGGAATGGCAGTGTGTGAGGGACATCTCACCAATCTGGCTCCAAACAACACAGAGATGAATAAAAATGAATGTTAAAAATCTGTTTAAAAAGCACATTCTCGTATTTTTCCATTTTCAAATGGATTCCTTTTTTATTATTCAAAACAATAACCGGTAGATCTGCCTTTTATAGATTTTCAGCTTCAGGAATGATCATTCTGAAGAAAAAAGTAAACAGCTCAATTAACAATAGAAAAATTAATAAACGGGATAGCACCAAACAATGCCAGGTAGGTCTTTTTATTGACAATATTTTCCCCACAAAATTCATTGGTTTTTTTCTTTAATGTTTTGTTTATGTTTGAGAGAGAGAGAGAGAGAGAGAGAGAGAGCGAGAGAGACAGCTTGAGCAGGGAAGGATCAGAGAGAGGGAGAGACACAGAATCTGAAGACAGGCTCCAGACTCTGAACTCTCTGTCAGCACAGAGCCTGATGTGGGGCTCGAACCCACGAACTGCGAGATCATGACCTGAGCCAAAGCTGGACGCTCAACCAACTGAGCCACCCAGGTGCCTCAGTGTTGTTTTTGAAGAAGCAAAAACATCGATTTCCAAGGCTCCTAGGCAACTAATGGAAGTTTTCACTAGCATTTGAAAGAAGACTAATTCTGGGAAATTCAGGCCTTCACAGCCACTTGGGTAATACTTTTTAACAAAATGGCTTGTGGGGTGCCTGGCTGGCTCAGTTAGGGGAACATGTGGCTCTTGATCTCGGGGTTGTGAGTTCTAGCCCCACTTTGGGTATAAAGATTACATAAAATAAATTGACTTGTGACATTCCCTCTATTTTACAGATCTCAGTGTAAACAGATTCAGAATTTAGGCCTTGTGTTGTACTCTGACCACTAAACAGCATGCAGCTTCTGGAATCCACAGACTACATTATAAGTGAAATTGGGGTAAGGGTATATAGAAAAATGAGTGCTGCTATTCTTTGTTTAAATATTATAAGGAGGGGCGCCTGGGTGGCTCAGTTGGTTAAGCGTCTGACTTCAGCTCAGGTCATGATCTCATGGTTTGTGGGTTCGAGCCCCACGTCTGGCTCTGTGCTGACAGCCCAGAGCCTGTAGCCTGCTTCAGATTCTGTATCTTCCTTTCTCTCTGCCCCTCCCCGACTCACGCTGTGTCTCTCTCTCAAAAATGAATAAAAACCAATAAATAAATAAATATTATAAGGAGGGAACAGAGTGAATTTTATAAACACTGGTTTAAAATCCATTGATCTTATCTTAGAGAAAGGAGAGAAAATCAAATGTAAAAAACATGTACTTGTGCTGAACTGTGAATAAGAAAACCTTCACTGAAATGTCTAGAGATGACACTGCCTAAAAGGACCTGTAGTAACATGTAAAGCAAGTAGGATAATAAATGCATAGTTCCTGAAGAACACCAACATTACACAGACCCTCCTCCTTTGCTGCCTTCCCAGAGAACAGTGAGATAAAGCTTACTGAGGCCTAGCTACCAAAGGCAGAGTTCGTATCCCAGGCTAGCAATTGGTACATAATCTCTATTTTACCACCATCACTGAGAATTATAAATCTGACATCTGGGTAGATTGTCCAGATAGCTTTTGTTGTCTTTGTATACCCAGTGGCTATTGATTTTGTGTTGTTACAAGATCACCAGTGAGTGCAAAGAGCCAAATCCTCTTCCCTCCTCGTTTCTACCCAGAATTTGCTAAAATGGTAAATGTCAACAAGACAAATACCACAAGCAGGGCAGAACTGTGATGGACTGAGTCCGTTGGGACTGGTTTCTGTTAATAGTTTGTGAATTTCTGTCATTTTGAGAATTAGTGTCAGCTGAACTCACATAAGGGCATTCTGCAAGGGAAAAAAAGAAATAGGGTATGAGTTTGGCTTTCAGTTTTAATGGTTCTATATGTGAGAAAACTAAACACACCTGGATAATAGAATCTATTCTGATTTTTGTTGCTTTTAGAAATATAATACACATCACACCATGTGCTCCAGCTTGAAATATCTGAGAGGCAAGTTTTTGGAATAGCTACGTAGAACCCATTTTATTACACAGAAATATGGATTTCAGAGAATTGATCTGATCCTTATTCTGATTTTAAGTGACATTAAATACGAATACAGTGGGATAGGAGGCCCACCGCCTGCAGTCAAAAGTCTTTGTAAAACTTTTGACTTCTCCAAACTTATTTATAGCCTACTGTTGACTAGAAGCCTTACCCCTAACATAGTTGAATTGTAATATGTATTATATACCACATGCTTACAATAATACTTTTTTCTTTTTCTGGTATTTCTAGACTATGCTGTTTGAGTTTTCTCAAATTGTTGCAGATCTCCAAAATTTTTCCCAATATAATTATTTTTAAAATTCTACATAAGGTTCAAATCTGTGGAGTTCAAGGGTCAGCTGCATAGTGTCCTTGGTTAAGACCACAACGTGTAAAGGGATAGGCTGATAAGAGGAATTCCCTCTCCTCTCCAAGAAACCAGTCCTGCCAATTTGGTATCTAAACAATTGGGTGTTTTGTTCTCCACTTCTGGAGATTACAGGTTGGAGGTCTTCGGTGGGATACGAGATAAAGTCTTGGAAGATAGGACAGTGTGAAATGGAGTTAGAAAACCTGGATTCAGCCTCCACTTTGCACTTGAGCAAATCACTTAACGCATGTAAAAAAAAAAAAGCGGGAATAATAAAATCGCTGTAATAGTGATTTCAGGCATACACCTCAAGTGCTAGCAAAATTATTTAAACTAAAGAAAGAAAATCTAATCATCCGCGCCCTTCATCAAGCATCTTCTAGATAGGAAGTACTCTCTGGGTTCCTTACATTTTTCATTAACCCCAATCATCCTTCATTTAAAAATGGGTTACACACCTAAGTAAATGACAGAATGGAGATCTGAACCCAGGCCTGCCAGCGCTTTCGCTGGAGCATTTCCCACTTTGTCAGCGAAGGATGGGCAGGACACGGGGCAATAACCGGTGCTTCAGAGTTAACCGCGCCTGGGTGGGAAAGCGGGCTGCACCACGACGTGCAGCCGGGCCCCGGGGCTTTGTTACCAGCTACTTCGCGAGGGCCCCCTGCGCGAGGGGAGGCGGTGCTTCCTCCACTCGGAGGGTGGGACCCTCGGCCTCCGCCGGGCCTCGGATCGCCGACGAAGTACGTGCAGCCCTGGGGAGGGGGCGCGGGGCGGTGAACCGCGCGCCCGCGAAGAAGGGCCGCGGCCGACGAGGCGGTGGGCGAGGCCTGTGACCCAATAAAGCGGGCCGGGCCGCGGGAGGCCCCGCCCGGGCCC
>NC_043713.1:57280030-57395866 GCF_006229205.1 Suricata suricatta | reverse complement strand
GGAGGATGCGGACGGATGTGAGTGCGCCCTCCTAGCTGTCGCGGCCGGGAAGGAAGGGCGGACGGCAGCAGCGGCGGCCTGGGCCCGGCTGGCGGGGACGGAGCTCGGCGAGGCGTGGCCCTGGGCCGGCCCAGGCCGCGAGCGTGAGGGAACCTTGCGCTTCGGGGAGGGAACGGCGCGCCGGGTCCGCGGGCGGCGAGAGATGCCCAACGCCCGAGCTCGGGCTCTGCCCCGCCGCCCACCGTCGCATCACCCCCCACCCCCCACCCCCACCCCCGGCCTGACTGGGCGCTTTGGGCTTGGGGGCCGCTCGGTGTCTGTGCAGGGAGGAGAAAGTGGCGGGGCCCAGATTTGAAATAGGCATTTGGGGTGTGCTTGTTCCCGGTGGGGGCCTCCCGCGGGCCCCCACCCCGAGCTCCCCGCCCCCAGGAAGGAAGAGGCTCCGTGAAGGAAGGTGTGTTTACTTAGAGTTGCTCTCAAGTATCACTCAGCGGCCAGCGGCATTGAAGCCTGGTCCGCGTTCTGCGGCCTCAGTTCGGTTGCTCCGACTCTGCCTGTGTGGAGACTACTACATACTTGTAATTTCCCTTCGGCTCTTAGCAGTTTTAAATTGCCTCGACACCCCCCTGTGACTTGTGCATTACGGGAAGGCTAGAAGGTGTGGCTTCGGCTGGAGGTACTGCGTTAACAGAGCGTATTTCTTTAATGCAAATCTTCGCGAAACACCCAGCCCTCCCCAAATATTACAATTTCAGCTTTTCTTTGAGGAAAGGGAGTTTCAAGAGCGTCGATTCTTTTGTTTAAAAAAGATAAACATAAAAAGTTTGACATTGTTTCCCGAACAGTATCAGGAAGGAACTGATATTTAGAAAGGAATTTGTTTATTTCGTGTGTGCTTTTCTAAGCATCAGAAGGTAATTTGGAAATTGTTCTGCGTTGAAATGGTAACCCTGGTAGAATTTGTGGTGTATTTAGGGGGAAAGCCTACTGTGGCTAATACCTAGGTAAGTAACACAGATGGTTGCTGTCTGCAGTTGTTCTTTTAAATACTGTGTAGTTAATCCATAGCGTCGTCTAATGTGGTTTCCCTTGGCCAAATTAAGCTTAGTTTTTAAACTCCTAGGTGTTTTGAGTGAAGTAAGGGGAATCTATTCAGAAGGGTTCTCTAAAAAGTAATTATTTTTAAAGCAAATGACTCAAATGCAAACTTCTGCTACTCTGGGTTTTTGTTTAAGAAGCTCTAATGCACTAATGTAGTGAAGGACAGCTTTAAGTTTCACTTAATGTTTTACACCTGCTGCTAAGTCTAAAAGGTTATTTAAGGCAGCTATTGATTACTTGCTAAGTTAGGATTGGAGACGTAGCTCAGATTGTTATTTCAAACAGGGGCTTCTCATTTGAATAATCAGGTTCAAGACTTTATAGAAGTAGACGACCTGTCATTCAGCAGGTGTTTAGTAGGAGTGTGTGTCGCAACATCTTCTGCGCTTTCTTTTATTTTTACCTAAGCGCCATTAACTCTTAAGGGATGAGTGGTAGTGTCAGTTTCCTCTTTGACCTTAAGGGAGCAGAGCCTAGAAGGGAAAGCACACCTGTGAGGAACTCAACAATGATTTATTCATGAGCCTCTCAGGACTTCTGGGTACTGAGGATGTGGCTCTGCAAAGGACAGTCATAATCTATGCCCTCTAGTGGTTTACAAGCAATTTTAATTTGAGTGTGATAATGAAGATACCCAAAGCAGTGTAACACGGTAGTTAATAGACAACACTCTAGAGCCAGACTTTTCTGTTCCAGTTTTGGTATTGCCACTTTGGACAGACTCCTACAATTCACTTAACCTCTGTATGCTTAAGTTTTGTCATTTGTAAATAGGCATGCAAGTATTGCCTACTTGGAGTTTTTTAGAACCTTACATAAATTAATGCAAAAAAAACCCACTTAGAACATTACCTGGTAGATAGTGAATATTATGTGGTGGTTGTTAGGAGTAAAGAGTAGGGAAGTTTAAAAGAAAGAGCAGAAAAATACTGATGTTGAATATTACACTACAGAATATATTTATAGATGCTGCTAATGCTTGCAGCTAACAGTTTAAAGGTTCTTTTAGTTTCCAGTGCATTTTAATTTAGGATAAAACATTAGACATCTGAAGGCATAAATAGTTTATTTGCATATTTGTAAGTGGATTAAAGATTTTGTTAGAGTCATTACTAATTTATTTCAGTTACTGAGGTCTTTATCAGTGATGCGTTTATCCAGAGTATTTAGGAACAGTCTTTGAACATGCAGCCAGTTTGAAGGACTTCTTGCTGTCTATTATGCAGGGGGAAATCCGGCTGTGATGCCTACCTAGGTCAAGGGTAAGAGAAGTATGGAGAAGCTGAGAAAACTTGTCACATCTTGGGGAAGGTGGAGGACCAGAGATGTTAGAGAGAAAGGAGCTTGGGCTGCCCTTACGACTAGAAAAGATCATAGGAGCCTGATTTTCTGCCTCAAGCAACACTGGTCTGGAGGCCCGCCTCTGGAGTTGTGAATCAGATCCTGCTGCTTCAGCCAAGCTTAGGTCTAGGTCGGTCTTTGTAATGGAAAGGAATTACTTACTGGCCAGACTCTAGAATCTTGGTTGCCTTTACTGAATGCAGAACTTAGACTAAGAAGAGAGCGAATACTACTGTACAGGTGATCTGTAGCTATGGAGACTCAGAGGGGCCATGGGATGGTGTCTAGATCTTGAAAGGGGGGCGTTGCCCAGCCTTGATAAGAGTGTCAGGTGTTTTGATTTGTTTTAAGTCCCAAAGTCTCTGTACAGAGCCCATAGAAAAGTGGGTAGAATGAGAAAAGAGTTGGTCAAAGACCGACTTGGCTGATATGATACTCTTAGAGAAAGAAACAAAATCCTAATATGTGAAAGACGGTGCATTGTATGTACATAGTAGAAAGTCATAAAGATAAGAATATAGGTTACATGCTGTTAAAATTAAGTTTGCTTTAGGTTAAAATACTTTCCATATGGTGCTGTGAAACATACTTTGAATTTCAAAGTGAAAGTAAGCCAGTGACTCACGTTTGAATAGGTATCTCAGCAGAGTGACTTCTGGGAAATATTTTTTTATGTTTTTTAAATTTATTTTTGAGAGAGAGAGAGAGAGTGCGAACAGGGGAAGGTCAGAGGGAGAAAGTGGGAGACACAGAATCCGAAGCAGACTCCAGGCTGTAGGCTCTAAGCTGTCCGTACAGAGCCCGACTCAGGGACGAACCGTGAGATCACGACCTGAGACGAAGCCACCCGCTTAATTGACTGAGTCACCCAGGTGCCCCTCTGTTCCTTAAATAATGGCAGGCAGTGCAAAAATCACAGACTCGCAGAGAGAGATTTCAAGTTTCTCTTGTCAGTTTTCTAAAGGTGCAGTTTTGATTTACATTTCAAAATGCAAGTTGCTAGGTTTCTAAAATCAATGAGATAGGACTTAAGATAGGACTTAAGATACAGTCAGATCGGATGAGTTAGCTTTATTGCACAGATATTCTTCATAGCACTCCTCGGAAGTATAGGCTGTGGTGTTCTGATATCAATAAACAAATCAACTGATGCACAAATGGACTAAATTATTTTCTGAAGAAATGAAACTCCTTAACTACCAGCCAGAATTTTAAGGTAGGCCTCCTGATTCTAAATACTGTTTATGAAATGGTCTTTTCTTAAATCGCCCAGTTTACAACATTGAGTCACCCAAGCCTGTCACATAGGCAATGTGAACTCATGTTTCAAATACCCTTGAAGGTTAATCTAGCATGCTGCATGTGGTTTAATTTAACCAAGAGAGATCGTTCAAGTGACACTTGGGTGTAATAGAGCTTATTTAGTCTTTATGTTAACTTTTCTTTCAGCTGTAACTAGCATGATGTTGAGGAGCTTTTGGAGCTGTATTACGGCATATGCAGAATTGTTCATGTTTGAAGAAGTTTTGGAAACCTTTCACACTACATATATTGTTTCTCAGGTTTGAGGGCACTTTTGGGTTAGAGTGAATTAAGGATGGATCCAAAACTAATTGGGTATAACTGCCTGGGCTGTACCTCTTTCAAAGAGTCTCTGGGCCCTCCGACTACTTTTTGCAAATTACTTTTGATAAGATTCTTAAAGTCCTTGCCACCTAGGGAATTAAGGAGCAAAAAACTGGGGCTTTGTCTAATAGTGACCAGGGAATCAGTTAAACTGTAGGAAGGTGCCCTTGAAAGTCATAATTTAGAAGTGTTGTTAAATGGGGATTTGGAAGAGTGAGTCATGAGACTTGGTAGCTTATTTTGACTTAGCAACAAGACTGGACAGGAGAAATCTTTATTTAGAGATAATATAATTAATAACCTAGAAAAGTGCTTAAAAATGGTTTTAGTTGTACCCACATGTGTATAGAATCAGTTAATGATGTGTTGAGTAACAATTCTCTCTAGAATTTTTTTTTTTAAAGAAGGGAAAAGGAAAACTCTTTGTAAATATGCATGTCAGCTGCCTGGGCTTGTAGCTGCAGTTAAAAAAAAAATTATAGGCTTTTGTTTGCTCTTTCTGCCTATGAAAGACAAATAGCCCTTGCTAGGTAAAGTTCATTAGTCTACCACTTTTGTTCGATCACTGAATTATTATTTCTAGTCCTTTTGCCTCAGTTCCCCCTCTCAAAACAAAGAATTTATATTTTAAACTACTCCTCTGTTTGCCTTCTATTTTGGAATTTAGGATTTTTTTTCTCTTGAGGGCAAAGAATTTTTGCCATCAGCTACATGATAGGGTTGGCAGTCCCTCGATTGGAATTAAAGTGTGCATTTAACTTGGACCTGAACATAAACATAATTGAATGTTTTGTGAGGAAGAGGACGTGGCACACTTGTGGAATTTGGGCTAAGGAGGTTATAGGTCCTGTATCCCCTGTAAGTTCTGAGGAAGGTACTTCTAAACACATCTTTCATCTGGCAGGTCACCTAAGGTCCCCCCTTCTCCAGATCCATCCTCTGATCCTCTTAACAGTTCAGTCAAGCTTTCTTAGCTCCCTGCCCCTCTAGACCCCGGGGGGGGGGGTGGGGGCGGGCTTGTTCTCTGGCCTAATTGATGTTAGCTTTGTTGGTGGTTGAGCATTTGTCGTGCTCCAATTCTGGAAAACATCTCAGTATATAGTTCTGTGCACAGAAGAGCACTTGGTTTTGTAAATGTTAGGCCTGCATTCAGATTCTGGCCTTGCTGTTTATTCATTTATCATCTTCAGTAAGTTACTTCACTTTTCTCGGCTGTTCTCGATCTGAAACATGTTGATGGACTTTTGGGTTGATTCCGGTTTTGGGATGTTACAGAATAAAGCTGCAGTGAGCACTTAGGTACAAGTCTCTGTGTGGACACATACGTTCTTTCTCTTGGGGATATACTTTAAAATGCCTTTTTAAGGAAATTTTTCCATAGTGGTGGCCCATTTTACACTCCCACCAGCAGTGTGGAAGATCTCCAGGTGCTCCATACCCTTGCCAACATTTGGTGTGGGGAGTCTTTGTTTTATTTTGTTTATTTATTTTTAAATAAATAATAAATGTTGAGAGAGAGTGAGCACTGTCAGTGGGGGAGGAGCAGAGAGAGAGAAGAGAGAATCTCAAGCAGGCTCCACACTGAGTGTGGAGTCCCGATGCAGGGCTTGAGTCCATCACTATGAGATCATCACCTGAGCTAAAATCAGGAGTTAGACGCTCAATTCACTGAGGTATGTAGGTATTACCCAGTCTTCATTTTAGCCATCCTATTAAGTGTATAGAGGGTTTGGGTTTTTTTGGTAGTTTGAATTCCATTTCCCTAATGACTAATAATGCTCTTATTTTCATGTGCTCATTTACCATTTAGATATCTTTGATGAAGTAACTGTTCAAATTTTTTTCCCATTCCTTTATTGGATTATTTTGTTAATAAAAGAATTATGTATTCTAGGCACGAGTCCTTTCTCAGGTATGTGGTTTGCGAATATTCTAGCCTGTGACTTGTCTTACAGTCTCAACAGTATGTTTTGAGGAGCAGAAGTTTTGAATTTTGATGTTCCATTTGTTATTTTTTCACACATGCCCTTTATCAGGTTGAAAAACTTCCTGAGTTTACTGAAAACTTTTTTTGAAATTAAGAGTGGATGTTGAATTTTGTCACATTCTTTTTCTGCATCTATGATTTTGTTTTTTAAATATGATTTTCATTTTAAGTGAATGCCATTTTTTTTTTAAATGAGAAATTTCAAACCTACATAGCCAATGAGCCATTATATACCCGTCATTTAGCTTGAACTTTCATTTATCCCTTTCTTACATCTGGGCTTTTTGGTTGGGGGAAGCAGGGAGGAGGCAGCCAGAGTGCTTTCAAAACATCCCAGGTATCATTTTATTTTAGCTATAAATATTTCACAAGGCATATACTTGAAGTGTGATGTTCTATCTATGAACAGAAGGATATCTAAGGTTATGGTGTAAGGTGTAGTAAAGGATGAAATTTAAATGATTAAATTCTTCAGACATTTGCCTTGCTGGATCTACTGCAGTAAAGTACGTTTAAATGACTACTCACTTCACTTTCATTTTGATCTCCAAATTAACAGAAGTAACATCTTGTTTATTTTTATCGTGCTTAAGCGCATTTCACGCCTTTGGGTCAATCTTTGTTATCGAAAGAATACTGGTAAACAGAAGTTGAATTTTCTATTTTGGTTTGCTCTATCATTTAGTAGGTTATACGAACTTTTAAAATTTGATTTGTGCTGTACCTCTAGTGAACCAGTGTTCCTAGATTTACTGAAATCAAGAGCTGTATATTTGTCCTTTCAGCAATAGAAAGTTTAGGCCCAGGGTCTCCCAGATAAAGGTGGCAGAGGCTAGAAAGAATACAGTTCAGATCTTGTAGGATTTAATATTCTTTTCCTAGATATCCTCTAACATAGCTCTTTAGCTGCAAACAGGAGGTGGACGAAATTTCTGGATTTTGGTTTTTTTTTTTCAACTTAACATTTATTGTCCTATTGATGTTGGGCATGTGGTATAACCTTGCTTGCAGTATTCCCCTGTGAGGTGTGTAGTAACTGTGAAGTTACAGAAGTGGTATCCAGTGAAGCTTATCTGATGGTTAAATAATTTGCTCAATAAACCTGTGTGACACAGTATTTCTTACTTTACTACATTTTATCACTGTGTTTTACTGCCTTCCAATTTGACTTCCCTTAATTTATCACTTATTTAGGTCATTTAACCTCCTAAAGGTTCTAGCGGTTATAAAGGTAGTAATATGCTCCAAGTATCTGGTGGGTTAAATAATTTTTGTCCTGAGTTGCTCCTGTCTGCAATGGAAATGTTATAATTTACAAAATACACCTTTTTTTCTTTGTGTTTTAAGCGCCCATGTATGGCTGAGTTAGTCATTGGAATAAAAGTGGGTAAGAATTTGATGAGATCTAATGTGTCTGATCTTGTCACTAGCTAATCACCTGAAGAGGTCATTCTAAAATCTGAAATTATATTTAAATTTATTTTACTGCTTTGAATTTATAGTCATATTTACATTTAAATTTTAAATCAAGGTAGTTTTTGGTAGAAATAACTTCAGTACTTCAAGTAAATTCAAGATTCTATTAGAGATTGGTGGTAATTAGGACCTAGATTAGGTCAAAATTTATATTTGGACAGCCTCTGGAAGAAAGGATTACTAACCAAAGTAATTGGGTTAATAAGACCGTAGGGAAAATGTTTACTCACTGAAGGGAACAAACAACAAACATCTATAATGTATGCAAGATCTGCACTTAGAAGGGCTTTGATATGTCACACGTCTCTGACAATGCTATTTAGGAAGCATGATCTTTGCAACTAATTTGACAGTTGATAAACACACTGCTGTTTCATTTTTATGTGTACTTCAGGGAAATGCTTTTTGGAATATCATAGAATGAACTTGAGGAAATTAAAAGTTCAATGTGAGATGATTTTATACTTATTAGTAAAGATCATTGCTAAAAATTTACTAAACTTTTTATATTTAAAGGAAAGACAGCTGATAAACATGTCACAAAGTACAGATTTGAAATGGCATACCTGGCTCGAGGCTATATTTACGAGGACTAAGTTATATGGTCCTTCAAATTTGTTTTTTTATTCATTTTTTTCCCCCAAGCCATGTGTTACGTGCATTTCTGTAATATTACAAGACCAGGGATTGGAAAGTTTCAATAAAGGACCAGGCTGTAAATATTTAAAATTTTGTGGGCCACACGGTCTCTTGCAGGTACTCAGATCTGCCATTATAAGGTGAAGGCAGCCATAGACAGTATGTAAATTAATGAACAGTAGCCAATAAACTCTATTTACAAAAGCAGACTGTAGGCCAGTTTAACCTACTGGCCATGATTTGCTGACCCTGCACTGTACTGTTAAGTCTATGGTTTATAACATTTTGCTTCTTTATAGCAGAGTGCCATCACACAGCAGAGCTGTAGCACATATTTGTTGAGATGAGCCTTGGTTCTTCTGGTCAAACTAAATATAGCCATAAAACCGTACTTGCAGTCAAGTAATGAAATAATTTATTTTCAAATTAAATGTGTTACTTTGAAAAATGTCAAATCTATGCATAAGTTGCACAGCTGTTAGAGTTAATTCCCCAAACCCTTCATCTACATTTACCCATTGTTAACATTTTGCCCGTTTGCTCTGTTTTTCTCTATATACGTGTGTGTGTGTGTGTGTGTGTGTGTGTGTGTGTGTGTGTATGTATATGTATACGTTGTTCTTAATCTTCTTTGCACCTTTTGAAAATAAGTTGTAGAAATCAGGACCTTTAGCCTGGATCTCTTAAGAGCAAGGGCTTTCTTTCATCAGCAAAGTCAGAAAATGTAACAGGGATACAATTCAAATATGTGATAAGTAGTCCATTTTCCAGTTTCATCAGTTGTTTGATAATGTTCTTTATAGCAGCTGTCTTGTTAGTGCTGGCTCCAGTATTGCATTTCCTTGTTATAGCTCTAAATTTAAAGGCCTTTATTTTTCATGATACTGAGATTTTTGAAGAGTCAATTTGGTTTTTCTGTTTTGTCATGATTTCAGGTTATGCTTTTGGGGGGTGGGGGGAACATGTGATTTTTCTCAGTGCTTTATCTCAAGAGGCACCTGATGTCAACTATTATTGGTGGTGGTTATTTTTTAACCACTCAAGTAAGGTGATATCTGCAAGATTTCTCACTTAAAGATACTGTTCTTTTGTGATTAGTTGGAAAAATACTTTGACACCGAGGAAATATGCCATTCCCAAACAGACTTTAACCCATTAGTGGTAGAATGTGGCCAGGATTCTTAATTGAATCAGTTTACATTTACTGGTTGGCAGTCTGCTTTACTGAAGAGCTTTTCCTTGCTCCCTATTTATTTGGTTATTTATTAAAATATGAATTTTAAAGCCCATGCCCTAAGGCAGGTCTTATGAAGATGATTAAATCTCTAGAGTACATTTTGTTTTCATTTTCTAATATGTGAAGAATTGAAGAACAGAAAATTTGTAAGTTTTATTGTGGCCTAAGCAGTATCAAGGGAAAAATTGAAGGGGAGGAGGGAGGACACACTATCTGCTTTTCTTTCTTTTCTTTTTCCTTAAAGTTTTATTTTTATTTATTTTTGAGAGAGAGAGAGAACGAGCCAAGGGAGGGGCAGAGAGAGGGAGAAAGAATCCCAAATGCTGACAGGGCAGAACCCGATTTGGGGCTCAATCTCATGAGCTGGAGAACCATGACCTAAGCTAAGATCAAGAAGTCAGATACTTAACCAGTCACCCAGGCACCCCTGCTTTTTACTGTTTTAAAGGCTATTATTTGAGGCTGTATGGTGAACAGAAGGATGTTTTGATCAAGCTTGGTGAAAGTCAGCTTATCCAGATTAACCAGTTCTCTGGTGTGGTACTTCTCAGAGGCATTAATATGCTAAAGTCCTTGTCACTCCCATAGTGAGGGATGAAGTACCCTAGTCCCCTCTAGTATCCCTGCGGGCTACCTTTCACCAACAAATATTAATGAATGTGCATTATTCAGGAGAAGCCTTAGACTCTTTCTTAGAGAATAAAAAGAATAATAAGACAGTCTTTGCCTTCAGGGAATCTGTCTACTTTTGGGGCTGGGGGCAGGCAGAGGAAAAAGAAAAGAAGAAAAAAACCACTCCAGCACTGCTCTTGCTGGCAGAATAAAACCAAGGGCACCAAGATTAGGGAATTCAAAGAAGGAAGAGCTGTTAATTAGACTGGGAAGTGCTTCCTGGATGTTCATGAGTAGGTAAATTTAAACTCCAATGAGGATGAATGGCAAAAATGGGGCAGACATAAGCACACAAGACTGGAGAGCTGTGGGGCCTGTGGCCAGAAATGGCCCCCTGCACGGACTGTGTGCTGGAGAGGAAAATAGGCTGGGCCAGATCCTGGTGTCCCCAGAGCTGTACCTTCATCCTGGCTGCCTTGAGTTTGGGGTGGGGGAAGGGAAGGGCAGGGAGTGCAGGGCACGGAGTAGAGCAGGGCATGGGGGAGGTGGAAGTGGCGCTGCTGGGGAAGCCGGCTTAGGGTGAGGAACGCCCAGTCTATGATTGAGGGCACTGGTCTTCACAATTTTACCTCCTAAAATAATTTCAAAACCTCCATCTGATACATTTTTAAGTTTACAGGTGTTTTTAAAAAGTAAAACCATTATGAATATGTACATACAGTGATTATAAAATTTACTAAAATGGAATCTACACAGCACAGCACTTTGATACCCACTGTCAATCCACTTTCGAGAATAAACTAAATTGGGAGTTTTACCTTGTTCTTTTTTCTTGATCTCTTTCCATTTCTTACACAAAATTTTACCCTAATATATTTTTTACGCTTAAAAGTTTTACTGATTATCATGTTTCTTGCATTAAATGTATGTATACAAAGAGAAATGGAAAATTTTCATTTCCCATGGCCAGAAAACTACAAATGTTTTTTGTTTCAGTTATTATTATTCCATTATTATAATTAATACTCATTTGGTCAGCCAAAATGTATCACACATTATGGTAAACACTTTGTAAACAAAATTTTATTAAATGGGCATTTCTTACTGAGATGGATGAAGCTCTTTAAAAAGTTACGTATTCACGGATGAATGTAATTTGTTGCTAGCATGAGACCAAATTTAGCATTGATTGCTATTTTTTAAGACCTATGTGCACTGAATTTTGTTGACATAATTAAGTTGATGGGAAGGATTCTAGCAGTGCCACTAATTTCCTTGGACTTCTTCCAACTTATATGCTAAAATTTTTTAAAATTATATTTTTAATGAGCTATCAGCCTTTTCAAAGTTTTTTTAAAGCAAAGGGTTGAGGGGCGCCTAGGTGGCTCAGCCGGTTAAGCAACCGGCTTCGGCTCAGGTCATGATCTCACTGTTCGTGGGTTCGAGCCCTGCATCGGGCTCTGTGCTGACAGCTAGCTCAGAGCCTGGAGCCTGCTTCGGATTCTGTGTCTCCCTCTCTCTCTGACCCTCCCCTGCTCACGCTGTCTCTCTGTCTCTCAAAAATAAATAAAAGCCATAAAAAAACAAACAAAAAAAAAACAAACAAAGGATTGAAAAATACCTGACTTGTAAAAGTATTTGTTGCAGTCTTAGAGAGTTGATCTCTTAACCCTTTTAGCATTATCTCAGTGGGTCTCTTTGTTTGACAGTGGAGGCTTTTTCCAGCCTTGGGGCAGTGTAACAGTGGCCTTGGAGTTGAGAGATACCTCTTTCCTTGTCCAATGGGAGTCTGGGAGATTGTAAAAGGGAAAGCCTTAGGATCCAAACCACTAGGCATATTTTTGCAATGAGTACTCCTAGAAGTTGGGGTCTGGAATATCCCTTAAATCTGTTTGATTTATTCCCAGGAAAATCTTTTGTGTTTCTCGTGAGGTTCAAACGCCTTGGTTTGCTCTCCACAGAAAGTATCAGAGTCTCTGAATTAGGGTGTTGGGAACTGGGAAGTGGGAATACAGGCAGGATACTTTATAAAAGTAGAATTTATAGTTCTTAGAAACTGATTAGATAATGGGAGCATTAAGTTACTGTGGGGGAGAAAGTCATGAGAGAGAGCTGCTTTTTATAAGATTGGTTTGGACAGTTAAATTTTCAGAACAAATGTTACATTGAGGTGGAGATTCTTTGAAGTACTTGCACTTATGGATCCGGGGTCAGGGCAGGAGAACTCTGGAGGTCATCTGCATTGTAAGTAATGAAGGGGATTTTCAAGGGGAGGAGATATGTGTGTGTAAAACATGAGGATAAAATTAGAAGGAAACTCCCTCCTTAAAGAGAGCAGAAGAAAGTTAACAAGAACAGCCCAGAAAGGTAGAAAAATACTCAGGATTGTGTACTTCCAGAGAACCAAAGAGAAGAGAATTTAAGAGGAGAGTGTTGGGTTAGGGGCAGGCAGTCTTGTCAAATGGTATCGAGAAGACAATAAAAAATCTAAGAGGGGCCCTCTAATTTTGGCAAATTATTGCTGATCTTTAAGATGAGAGTCACCAGAGTGAAAGAGAAATAGAACGGATTATTTTTCTTCTGGAGGGGTGAAGGCTGTAAAGGAAACTACCTGTTTAAGAAGTTTGGTGAGGGGCGCCTGGGTGGCTCAGTCGGTTAAGCCTCCGGCTTCGGCTCAGGTCAGATCTCACGTTCGTGGGTTCGAGCCCCGCATCAGGCTCTGTGCTGACAGCTAGCTCAGAGCCTGGAGCCTGCTTCCGGTTCTGTGTCTCCTTCTCTCTCTGCCCCTCCCCCTCTCATGCTCTGTCTCTCTCTCTGTATTAAAAATAAATAAAACATTAAAAAAATTAAAAAAAAAAGTTTGGTGAAAAAGTCATTTTAGAGAATCGCAAGCTTAAATTCTAGATTCACTGTGTCCGGAAAAGGCTCCATTGTCAGAATTACCTTTAATTACCTTTATATTGCTCAGAAATTATGGTATACATAGCCTCACTTTCCCTCCTTGTAATGTTGTTTCTGTAGTGAGTCCTTGTAATGAGGTGATTGGTTTTGTTGGAAAAATACATCTTCATACAGCAGTAGTGAGATGCTGCATTTTGAGACTCCTGCGAGGACAGCTTTCTATCTTATGCTCTTTTTTTAATTAAAAAAATTTTTAATGTTTATTTTCGAGAGACAGAGGAGGAATGCGCTCGCGCGAGCACACACATACACACGCACACACACAAAATCCGAGGCAGGCTCCAGGTTCTGAGCTGTCAGCGCAGAGCCCAAACCAGGGCTCAAACTCATGAGCTGTGAGATCATGACCTGAGCCAAAGTTGGATGCTTAACTGACTGAGCCACCCGGGTGCCCCTCTCTTCTTGTGCTGTTAAACATATATGTGATTATAGAGTAGAATGGTTGTCAGGTATACTATTCAGATTTCTCCCTTGCTTTTGTTCTCCTGGATGCTGGCATTATTTCCCCTGACTTGGTGTTATAGAGTTTATCAAATACATGTGTGATGGTAAAGGAAGAAAGGAAGTTGATTTTTTGAGGGTAGTTCTGGGAACTTAGAGATCTGTAACATCTTTTGAGAGAATTTTAAGATTTAAGAAAGTACATTTAAATTTCTTGAGTGAGCCTGAAATGGGCATGAAGGTATAGTGTGTGAGCGTTGTTAGCAAGGAATAGGAAAGAGGCTTACTTGTGGTATTGATGCAGGTACCACCAGGTTGCCTCCACTGAATTAGAATACACTCTTGAAGGGGACTAGGGCTCCTCTGTACCCTCTCCTCTGCTCCAACAGCTAGCAGTGTCAGATAATCGGAACAGGAGTAATGTGACACCTGGGCTTCCCTTAGAATGCTATGTAAAGGCAAAAGGTCTTTTGGTTTGGAAAAGACAGAATGATCTTTGCTTCTTTCTTAACTTAAAAAAAAAAAAGGATGATTTTGGGGCACCTGAGTGGCTCAGTCAGTTAAGCTTCCGACCCTTCATTGCGGCTCAGGTCATGATCTCACAGTCTGTGAGTTCAAGCCCTTCATTGGGCTCTGCGCTGACAGCTCAGAGCCTGCTTGGGATTCTCCATCTTTCTCTCTCTCTGCCTTTCCCCTGCTCACTCTCTCTCTCAAAATAAAGAAATACTCATTTCTTTAAATGATGATTTTGATTAATAATAATTTTAATAAAGCTTAGTGTAGCACAATTGAATAAGTATATGTGCTGCCCAGTATTGTCTGTTGCTCAAAACAGGTGTAACTATTGTTGAATTTAAGTTGTTGTTTAGTAAATTTTAAATGCCATTTCTAATTAGAGTGGTAATGGGATTTCTTTAGCCAGGTAAGAGGATTTTGCAAAATGTAGTAATGTTACTTTTTAAAAATTAGGCTGCTAAGCTGATTTTGGTTCCTGCCTCATTTCTGTATGAACCCTGTGTCTCACCTGTACTAAATAAATTTCTTGTAGTTTTCCTTTACTTCCTCACTGTTTTTAGATTTCTTTGCTTAGAATGCCCTCTTCCTGCCCTCTGTCCTGCTTGGCAAACTCCAGTATACCTTCCAAGAAGTTGCTTGACTCTTTGAAGCCTTCTTATCCTCACCAGGGCAGGTTTAGACATATAATAGTGAAAAATACAGTTAACAGCATATTTTGTATGTATGCTTACACTGTGTATCTACACTAGTATATATTTATAGACCTAGATATGCGCACATATTTATACATATAAACTACATGCATACACATTTTGTCTAATGTTTGTATCTGTGTTCCTTGTTGAGTGCCTGGCACTTACAGTGTATGTGCTGCCCTACTTAGTGGTTGACGTGGATGACATTTAAAAACACACAGAAACCACGTTGAGATTCTCTGTATCTAGAAACCAACCTAAATGCAGAGGGGACGGAACATTTACTTATTTGCCTGACAGCATATCATACTTTATAGACATTAAGTGTGTCTTAAAAAGTATTGACCTTTATTTAAGTCTTGCAGAATTTTATAGATGAAGCAGACCTAGATTGATTAGGTATTTGTATAAGTTCACATAGATAGTTCATAAGTAGCAAAACATGAGATTTGAACCCAGATCTGCCTTACTTTAAAGAGCCTCTGCTCTTTCCACACCACTTTTGCTGTAACTATGTAGTGGTTGAATTAATCATCTTAATTCCAGTTAGGTCCAACTTTTAAACTTTGACATTTTACACACTGTTTTCCTTCAATTTAAAACAGTTAAAAATGGAACATTGCTTTCTGCCCCTTTGGATTTCTGCTGGTGCTGCTGCATGGAGCTGAGGAAGTATGGGAATTTGGGGAGGTCAGGTAATTTGAAAAAGCATTTCAGAGTGATCATTGTTTTATATGCTTTTTGGTAAATTTGACATTTCAAATAACAGAAAAGGTGACTTTTTTTTTTTTTTTTACTTCATCAGTGAAGGAGACTAAATTTTTAAAGCTGTGAAACCCTAAAGGGCTATTGCTGCTGTAGTGAAGAATCCATAAACTTTAGTTATCCAAAAAGAAAGCCCTAAGGTGGGGTATGGAGGTCTGAAATGTCTCTCTTTATCTGCAGTAATATTCCTTGTCTTTGTCTTTTTTTATCTAGTAATAATAATATCACCACTCCACTCTTATGCTTACTGTTTCATGTTTTATCTTTAAAGAAAAAAGTCCTTCAGGACCCCCAGGTGGCTCAGTTGGTTAAGCGTCCAACTCTCAGTTTCGAGTCAGGTCATGACCTCATGGTTTTGTGCATTTGAGCAGTGCAGAGTCTGCTTGGATTCTCTCTCTCTCGCTCTCTCGCTCTCTCGCTCTCTCTCTCTCTGTCTCTCTCTCTCTCTGTCACTCCCCCACTTGTACTCTCTCTCCAAATAAATAAATAAACTTAAAAAAATAAATCTTTTTCCTTTCAATCTCTTGGTAGAAATTTTGGCTTTAAAGCTATGTCTCTGGTAGAGGGCTATAGTTGGGTGTTACTTTTTTATTAGTTGGAAATCTCTGCTTTTAAATGTTTAGTCCACTTATGTATAATGTAATTGTTGGTCTGGTTGTATTTAGGTCTGCTTTTTTTTCTTAATTTTTTTCTATTAGGGACAGCATGTGCGTGCACATGTGCACACGTATGTTTAGTAGGGGCAGAGAGAGAGGGAGAGAAAGAAAATCTCAAGCAGGCTATGTGATCAGTGCAGAGCCTGATGTGGGGCTTGATCTCATGACCCTGATGATCGATCATGACCTGAACCCATATCAAGAATTGGACACTAAACTGACTGAACTACCCAGGTATCCCTGGCTCTGCTTTTTTCTATTTGTCTCTTTTTTTCTTTTTTCTTTTTTTCTCATTGCTTTTTCCCTGACTTTCTTTTGGGTTAACGATATGTTTTTAGTATTGCATTTTAATTTCCCTTTTGGCTTACTAGCTATGCTGCTTTCTTACATGTTTTAGAGATTACTCCTAAGGACCATAATTTGTGTCTTTAATTTATCATACTCTTTTTAAAGTTAGTGCTGTACTTTGCATAAACTGTAGAATCTTTGTAGCAGTACAGCTACATTTACTGTGTTGTCTGATTTATCAGAGGATGTTATATACTGTACCATCAAGGTATATGCTGTGAGATTTTTTTCATTAGTGATAATAGTTTTTTTAATTGATTATTTTTGTGTTTCTCTTTCTTGTAACCTGTGGTAGGCATTTGCATGTTGACTGGGTAAGACCTAAATGTGTAGCCTGTAACTATGGTAACCGCTCCTTGTGGCCTCCAAAAAGATAATCTAGAGCGTTATTGGTCCAATCAAGAATTGATGAAGAATGATTCAGGCCAAAATGTTTGCACAGATATTGGCAGGAGGCAGCAGTTTTGGGAAATAGAAATGAAGCTTTGTCACCATTGCCTCTGCCAGAGTGGAACACCTCCTTTGGTAGAGAATGGTCAACCATGATGTGGTGACAGAAATTGAAGGAAAATACAATTTTGTTGCCCTCTGAGAATATATTTCTTAAAAATGGTAGTTCAACAATCAGCATTTGAATTAGTAGGGGTATTTATTCAAATGAGTGCTCCTGGGCCTCCCTCCTAACCTACATAATCAGTAGTTGAATATGAGACCTGGGAGTGTGCATTTAGAGATAAGTGCTCCAGGCTTGTCTTAAACACAGCAGCGTTTGATGGTTGCCCCTGCAGGCTTTGTAAGGACCAGAGTCAGTGTTGCTAATGTTTATCTTTAAGATTGAGGAGTGTGAGGCTGATGAAACAGTTTGGTCATAGTCATAGAATTCTAGAGCCTGCATAAAGGCGCCTTCAAGGCCAAGCCACCTCAATAGGCCTCTGTGAGAAAGGAGAACACAGAGGCCAAGTGAGAGCGTCTGAGCAGTTTTTACAACTTTCTGATTCAAAATAAGTAAGGTACTTTGCTGTGAGTTGTGGATCAGCATAACCTGTATAAAACTTTCTGCACTGTGTAAGTAATTATTTCCATGTTTGGTGTTATTTTTAATCCAGTTTGAAAATCTCTGCCTTTTAATTGGGTTACTGAGACTGCGCTCAGTGTGATAATTGACATGGTTGGGTTTAAATCTCTCATCTTGTTCTTTCTCATCTGTTTGTCCTATTTCTTCTTTTACCTTCTTTTTCTGCCTTTCTTTGGATTGACTATTTTTTATGATTCCATTTTATGGCGTTTATTGGCTTACTAGCTATGTAACTTTGGTGGGTTGAGTTTTTTTTTTTTAATGCTTAATGGTTGCCGTAGAGTTAATAGTATACATCTTTAAGGTTTTACAGTCTGTCTTCAAATAATACGTATATCTTCATATACAGGGTAAGAATGTTAGAACTGTGGACTTTTTACCCTTTCCTGCCTTTATGCTATTATAGTCCTACATTTTACTTCTACACATTAGAAACATAGTTTTACGCAGTAGTTTTTAAAAACTTTTATTTAAAGTCTAATTAGCATATAGTGTAATTAGCATATTAGTGTAATAATATTTGTTTCAGGTGTACTATAGTATTCAGCAATTCTATACATTACTCAGTGCTCACCACAAGTGCACTTCTTAATCCCCATCACCTATTTCACCCATTTCACCCATTTCACCCATCCTGCCTCGACCCCCGCCCTTCTGGTAATTGTCTGTTCTCTATAGTTGAGTCCCCACGGTACATTTTTTATTTTGTGGTACCTATTTTTACTTTAACCAGTTGTCTTTCAAAGTGATTCTTAAATATGGAAAGTCCTTTGTATTTACCCACATATTTACCATTTCTGGTGCTCTTCATTCCTTTGTGTAGATCTAGATTTCCAGTTGGTACAATTTTCTTTTTGCTTGAAGGACTTACTTTCTTATAGTGCAGGTTTGCCGGTAATGATGTCTGTCAGCTTTTGTGTGACTCAAAAGGTCTATTTTACCTTTGTATTTGAAAGATACAAATTTCAAAGATATTTTAAAAATACTTATTTACTGGGTATAGAATTTTAGTTAGACTTTTTTTTTCTTTGAGTACTTCAAAGATTACTGTCTCCTGGCTTTTATTGTTTCTGATGAGAAGTCTGCTGTAATTCTCACCTTTATTCTTTTATGATAGGAGTTTTTCTCTGACTGCATTACAGAATTGACTATATTGTGTTTGACATTTATTTTCAGGGTAGTGTTCTGATTGAGCATGGAAGTTCTCAGTGATCACCCCATGCTGAGTTTCTGTAGCCTGTCTCTCTTTCTAGAGACAACTAGACTTACCTGTAGGAGGAGAAGAAGCATCCTTCAGTTATTCATGGCTTCCGAGTTGATGTAAGAGTCACTTGTGACCCTTCGTACCACTCCAGAAACATTAAAGGCAGTTTTATTTAAGCTGCTTCAGACAGGCAAGGGATACTTTTTAGTTTCAAAGTGTTATAAGGAGTATTTCTGATGTCTCTGATAGTTGGTGTGGATGACTACAGCTCAGAGTCTGATGTGATTATTATACCTTCAGCCCTGGACTTTGTCTCACAAGATGAAATGTTGACGCCACTGGGGAGACTGGACAAGTATGCTGCAAGTGAGAACGTATTTAACAGGTACATGCATATTCTTTTCATTATGGAAGTGAAAGGACAGTTTTTACTACATTAATGTCAGTTAGGGAAATACAGTTTTCCAGTTTAAAGTCGTATGGTAACATGGCCAGTCTCAGTCACCACATTTTATTAATAATCACAGCTGTGGCCTCTTTTATAATTGTTTATTCCTTGATTCTAGTAACCATGTGGCACTATTTCTTTGCTTTTTAGCAAAAAAAAAAAAAATTACTTTTTTGCTTTTAGGCATAATTTTGATAATTGTGTAAATTGATTACTGAGGGGAGTATATAATTCTGTCCTATACCTACTGTGTGCCAGGTGATGTTCAAGGGGATTGGGACATACTTCCTAATGTATTGTTTCTCCAGCGGTGGTCCCCAGAGCACCTATATCAGACTTTTCTGATAACTCTTTGCTTAAATTCTTTGACTATAGATGTGTAAAACTCATTTAGTAAAAATGTGTGAAGATAATATTCTGAATGAAGAATGTGTGTATTTTCCCATTATCAAGTGATAATTGAAGATCACGCTTTGAAATTTTATAGAATTTTCAGTGACCTTAAAATTTTGTCACAAAGATGAAATATTTTGGGAACTATTCACTCTCATCTTGTTAAAATCCATACTGGTATTTGTCACTTAGGAAATTAGTGACTTAATTTATGTTATAAAATATATTAAGAAAAATTTTCTTTAGAACTGTATAGATTCTACGTTTTGAAATTCTAAAATCCCACTAAACGCTATCATTTTCTTTTTCTGTTAGACAAATGGTGGCCCGGAGTTTGTTGGACACGTTGAGGGAAGTCTGCGATGATGAAAGAGATTGCATTGCTGTTTTGGAAAGAATTAGCAGATTAGCTGACGATTCAGGTATATGTTTAATGCAGAGAAAGGTTTCTTTTTACCAAATTTGAGTTTTTAAAAGCTATTGAAAATCTTGTGTAATATGAGACTTCTTTAAAAAGATTTCTGAAGTAAATCACCAAATGTGTCATAACAAGAAAATCCTGTTCTTAAGATCCACACATTTTTAGTTGGTCTGTTTAGTTTAATTGTGGAAATTTGTCATCAGAAAAATCTAGAAATATTGTTTTTTTTTTTAATTTTTATGTTTATTTATTATTGAGACAGAGAGAAACAGAGCATGAGTAAGGGAGGGGCAGAGAGAGAGGGAGACATAGAATCTGAAGCAGGCTCCAGGCTCTGAGCTGTCAGCACAGAGCCCAATGCGGGGCTCGAACCTGTGAACCATGAGATCATGACCTGAGCTGAAGTCAGACGCTTAACCAACTGAGCCACCCAGGCGCCCCTAGTAATACTGTTTTGCATCATGTATGTTAATCGTAGAATTACTAAAAACTTAAAAATAATTCTGAATACATTTTAAAAGGGATAGAGTGAGCTGTAAACTTTTTCAGGCAGATATAAAACACTTCCTTTTTGTATGGTTTTTCACTTGCAAGAAAATGTCAGTCACGTATGGTGAAACTAAAGCTTTTTGTCTCCAAAGCAAAGCTAGAAGGGTCTACTTAAGAAAGAGGTAAACCTGATTTGAGGCTTGGAATATGGTTATATTAAGTTTCTTTAAAGTATTTTTTCTTGTGAAATATGCATAACATACAATTTACCATTTTAACCTAATCTTAAGTCATAAGCATGTTTTTATTTTTATTTTAGAAATAATTCAAAAGCAAACATTTTCCTTTAGCCTATCTCTTTATTAAAATGTGTTCTTTTTCACTTTCTAACAAACTGTTTGGCATTTTAACAGTCTCATTTTTTTATTTTTTAGATGAGCTTATCTTTTATTGAGCAATTTGATTTATGGGAATGTGTTTTACTATTTATATAAGCCTTAAGTATTTTTAATTTTCCTATAGGGTAGAAAAAATTTGTAAATTGATCTCTGTCATTACAGTGTTCTGTGTGTGTACTTGCTTATGTGTACACTTGTGCCAGAATGGTTTTAGGATAATCTCAACAATTATAATTTTTCCTTATAATTTATTTCTAATTGGGCAGAAATTGAATGATTTAACTTAAATTGTTGGTGCATCCCATTGCAGTTATTCCTTTCTTAGTAGAAATAGATATTCTTTATGGAGGAATTTGTATTTATTATCTTTTACCTGTTTGCCTCCTATAGTGCTGGTTTCTATTATATATATATATATATATATATTAATATTATATATATATATGTATGTGTATACAATTGACCCTTCAACAACATGGGCTTGAACTGTACAGGTCCAGTTTTACAGATTTTTTCAGTGAGTAGAGTATAAATGTATTTTTCTGATGATTTTCTTAATATTTTCTTTTCTCTAGCTGTGTTAGTTATCTGTTATTAGTAAGGTTTCCAGTCAACAGTAGGCTATTAGTAGTCAGGTTTTTGGGGAGTCAGAAGTTATATTTGGATCTTTTGCACAAAGGACGTCAGTGCCCTAGCCCCCTAGTTGTCAAGGGTAACCTCTATTTTAAAGATACATTCTCGGGGTGCCTGGGTGGCTCAGTCGGTTAAGCGTTCGACTCTTGGATTTGGCTCAGGTCATCTCACTGTTCGTAAGTTTGAGCCCCACATCGGGCTCTGAGCTGACAGCATGGAGTCTGCTTGGGATTCTCTCTCTCCTTGTCTCTCTGACCCTTCCCACCTTGCTCACTCTTTCTCAACATCAATAAATGAACTTAAAAAAACATATTTTCTCAAGTTGTTAAGTTCATGATAAATATATTAATTGACATATATTTCATTTAGTAAACAATACAGTACACAGCGAATCTAGGACAAATGCTAGAGCAGTTACTAAGGTGAATAAGAATATCTGTCTTCAAATTAACAGTTTGATGAATGCGGCCAACTTCTAAGTAAATTGTAACAGGGAGGATTAGCACTGGCTGCAGAATATTAGTGACATTGAGTTGGATTTAATAGAATGATGAGGTACAGAGAAGGGAAGGAGCATACTCCGGAGAAGAGAAGACCAGTTTAGAGGTTTAAGGAGTTCAGGATTGTGGCCCATTTGCCCAACAGGTAGTTTACTGAGTCTACAGTCTAAAATGATGAGGCTGCTCCATAAGGTAGTCAGGGTATGGATTGTAGGGATTTATACCATGTGCCGTGCTAGAGAGTTTGTGTTTTTGTGATTTAGAACAACAGTGTACCAGTATGAACTGACTTGGTGAAAAAGATGGGCAATAGGAACACTTCTTTGGGGGTGGGGAGGACTCTATTACTTTAATATGGAATGAACCTCACTACAAAAAGTCACGGACTATAAATTTTCAGCCCAATGAAGTAAAGCAAAGTGAAGGCACATGTAATTGGTACTGAGCTCAAGGAATAGAACTAGCACCCTAGAAACCATTTCAGAGGCACCCCCTCATTTCTTTCCCGTTCTTCTTCCCCAAGGAAATCCATATTTTGACCTCTAAGTACATAGATTAGTTTGCCTCTCTGAATGTTACATGGAGTCATACTAAATATATTCTTTTGTGCCTAGCTTCTTCATACTTCTGAAGCTTATCATGTTGTTGATGTGTAACTGTATGTATGGATTTTTTTTAAATTGAATCGGAAAAGAATTGGATGAAAGGTGTACCGATGAGGGTAAAAAAATTAGTAAATTAGCGTGAATCTAACCAAGCTTTTGCTATATAAAAATCATTAAAATATGAATGACCATTTTAGAGGGATAAAAAGGTCAAAATCAAAGTTGATATGGATATGGCAGATAGAAGACTTAAAGGTTCTAAGCTCCTTGCTTTCTTAGGAGAACAATATATGCTTTAAGTTTGCAACTGTACATTTTTCACTAGTCCTTACCTTGAATGTCATGATCAGCCCAGCCCACCAAGTTAGAGACTTCAGGCTCAACTCCCTTCTCCTCCTTCACTCACTTCAACCATCGCAATAGGTCTGCAATCCCTCCCCAGTACTTCAGTTTCCCCCAGACAACTCACAGTGGGTTCATTTCTCCACTCTGTTTTGTTCCATTGCTGTATTTGCCTAAGAGGGCTTTGAAGAAAGAAAACGTAACTGATTTCATTCTCAACTAAAACTAACTTGTATCCTTCATTTGCTTCAAAAATGTATATAACTATTAGGTTGGTTAGCAAATTCGGGGTTAATGAAGAAAAGGAAAGGCCTAGGTCTCTCTTTTTTTAACTAATTAAATTTTTAATTTTCAAAACAGAAGCACTATTTTGTTCAGTTATTGTCTAACTACAAATGGCACAGCCATGTAATAGAGATTCCAGATATTGGTTTGTTAATAAGATTCTTAGCTTTGTAAAATGCTGCTAATTTTCTGCTAATACTTTGGTTAATTTCTATTTGTTGAAATCTAAAGTTCCTCTGGCCCCATGCATGCATATTTACCTTAAAGTAGCTTTAATAATATAATCATTGATGGGTACCGAAGTTCTAAGTGGGTCTAATATGACGAATTGTATTGATAATTCATCATGTGTATGCATGTCTTAGTCATTAGCATTTCTTCTGTGAATTGTTTGTATTCTTATTTTCTTTTTTGTATTCATTTGGACAGTGGATTCTTTGTATATAGTTATTAATACTTTGTTAAGTGTTTTCTTCCAGTCTGGTTTGCCTTTTAACTGAGTATGGTACCTGTTGTCTGTATTGAAGGCTTTATAAAGTGAAATTAGTTCGTCTCTTGGTTGGTTTGGGGGGTTTTGTTTGCTTCCTGCCTCAAGATGAAACATTTCTTAAAATTTGTCTCTTAGTGCTTTTGATCTTTTAAAAAAAAAAAAAGGTCTGGGACTTTAGTTCACTTAGAATTTATGCTGAATAGTATAGGAATCCCCCTTTTTTCTCACATAACTAGCTGATTCTTTGTCATTACTCTTAGACGGTTCTTCCTTTTGAAATCAGAGATTTAAATGTTGTATTTGTCACACTTAAATTTGCTCTATTTACTTGAGTCTCTTCAGATTTTTTAAAAATTTCTTTAACTGTATTGGTCTTCTTTAATGGTCACTTAACCATTTTAGTCATTACCATTATACCATTTTTTGCTGTAAATTCTCCGTGCAGTGATTAACTTTATTAGGAACCAGCCCTTATGGCTTGTCCTAGAAGGTTTTTAAATACTTGAGTTTATAGATAATCTATATTTTGTTGGTGTGAATGTTGGCTATTTAACCTCTAGCATATGTGGCACAGTGTAGGTGATGGATAAATTCAGTCAGTCATAATAGGAAATGTTTGCGTACTCAGTGCATCATATGAAAATAGAAGTGTGGGATAGGAGTAGGGTCTTCTTTCACTCGTGGGCTGACCTGCATATGGTTGTGAAAGGATCCTAGAGTCAGAGAACATTTTGTAAGCCCTTTTTTATGCTGAGGATGGAAGTCTAGAGCTTTCCTAAATAGTCTTAATCCCAGGCAAAGATTTTGTTACTGTGGGAGAACGTGTTTGCTCACATTTCTATTATTTCAATAGAGCCAACTGTGAGAGCAGAGCTGATGGAACAGGTGCCTCACATTGCATTGTTTTGTCAAGAAAACCGGCCTTCAATTCCATATGCTTTTTCCAAATACTTACTACCTATTGTGGTTAGATATCTCGCAGATCAGAATAATCAGGTAAGAGTGCTGTTTATATGTTCTTAATGGAAATTTATGTAGTATGATATATGTAGAATGGCAAACCCTGAGACCCTAGGGGGTCTCATTTGAATGTTTTTTACTCCTCCACTCATTATTCCATTTTTTGAAATCACCGTTTGTCTTAGACAAGATATGTTGAGAGTCTAGCAAATCTAGGGAGTCTCCCTAATGCATTAGAGACACTACCTGTTGCTGCCTTCTCATGCAGTACCATCATTGGCGTCCCCCAGAAAGTTTGCTGATTCGTGAGTCACCATTTGTCATGTCACAGTCTGCCAGGTTCTGTCTTTGCAGCAGTTGGAAAAAGTAGCCATCAGTTTTTATTTGCAAAGTTTGCCACTTACGGATCCCTTTTGAGATGAAAAGTCTTCAATTTTGTGAAAATCAAATAATAGAATTTCGTTATGTCTGTGTTTTGTTTATACTGCTGATTTTTTTCATAGGTAAGAAAAACAAGTCAGGCAGCTTTGCTGGCTCTGCTGGAGCAGGAGTTGATTGAGCGATTTGATGTGGAGACCAAAGTGTGCCCGGTGCTCATAGAGCTTACTGCCCCAGACAGCAATGATGATGTGAAAACGGAAGCTGTGGCTGTAAGTAGGTTTTTTCTATGTAGGTAAAAATAAGTCACTATGTTGACAAATAATAGATGCTCAAATAATTATACTGGATTCCGTGCTGTGGAGTTTATGCATATTAGGTATCAAAGTAACTGCAGCTCATTAGAAAGGGTTAGAAGGGGAAATAGGCATACAAAAAAGGTGCATGTTCTGTGGGCCCCATATTAATGCTTTGCATCTGTGAATTAGATAGCTCTATCACTGAGCTCTGAGGAAGCCGATATGCAGCAAGAGTAAGAAGTAACTATAAATTCATTATTTTGGAAAAATAAGATGGGAGATATAGTGTAGTTAAAACAAAAAACACAGCCCTGTATGGGGTGAAGAAACATTTGTGAAACTCTAGTTGCTATTGAACACTTTCTAGGTACTATGTAAATACGGAAGGAAAAAAAAAACTTCCTTTCTGCCCTTGACAGTATGGTCTTTGAGAGAATCATAGGCGAGTAGTTTTATGATATATGTGATGTAAATTGTGATTATAAGAAAAATACACAGATTAAATCATTATGTGCATAACAAGCTGAGGTATAATAAATCTAAAAATTCAAATCTCTTTGGATAGTGAGAGTTTACTATTTAAACCTAAAATAATATAATTGCACCTTAGTTGATATGAAAAAATTTTTACCAAAATTGTACTGTATTTCTGAATCATTAGAAGAATGAATTAGGTAATCTCTCTGGACCCCTTTCCCTTTGCAATTTCTTGATTCCATTATTTTATTTTTAGATACTCTGTACCAGTGAATAATAAACTTAGGTACTTTTTAGTAATACCATTTTTATTGAAAGAAAATTCGTATAGTAAAAAAAACCATTATTTAAAGTGCATAGTTAAGTTAGTGTTTAGTACATTCACAATGCTGTACAAGCAGCACCTCTGTCAAATCCCAAGCATAGGTTTTGTTTTTGTTTTTTAATTTCACAAGTTCCTCAGTAAAGGAAATCAGTTTTTGTGTAACGCAGCACAGTTTAACGTGTTCTTTTATTTTTATGAGATTAACAATAGTGAAGCATTGTAATGTAATAAAAAGACTATATCCAACGCTAGTATGAAACCCAGAATTCTTTTACAGTCCGTTTATTAGTCATGGTTTGCATTCCCTGGCTTTCTAATTGTTCTGTATATTGGAAAGAATTCTTATGAATTTAATTATGCTAGATCAGTGATACAGTAAAACTTTGGATCTTTAGAATTTGAAAATGCTTAGAAGTAGTATGGAGTCAAAAACCAAAACTGGCTTTGGGATTTGGGAGATACAGATGTTATAGTTTTGAGGATGCTGGGGTTCTGATGGGGATTGTGTTGAATCTGTAGATCAGTTTGGGGATAGTTGCCCACCTAAAAATCCATGAGCATGTAGAGCTCTCCATTTATTTCAGTCTTTTATGTATCTCATCAGTGTTTTGTAGTTTTCAGTAGACAGAACATGTGTGTATTTTGTTGAACTATGTTTCTTAACATTGTTGTCAGTGATACTGTTTTTAAAAAATTTTTTTTAATGTTTTATTTATTTTTGATACAGAGAGAGACAGAGCATGAGAGGGGGAGGGGCAGAGAGAGAAGGAGACACAGAACCCAAAGCAGGCTCCAGGCCCTGAGCTAGCTGTCAGCACAGAGCCTGATGCGGGGCTTGAACCCACTAATGTGAGATCTGACCTGAGCAGAAGTCGGAGGCTTAACCGACTGAGCCACCCAGGCGCCGCTGATACTGTTTTTTAAATGTTTTCAGTTCATTGCTAATTTATAGAAATACATTTGATTTTTATGTTCTGACATATGTCCTGCAAACTTCCTAAGCTCACTTAAATGTCTGATGGCTTCTTTGGAGATTCCTTGGGATTTTCTAGATGGACAGTCCTGTCATGTATGAATAGAGTTTTCATTCTTTGCAATCTCTATTCCATTTACTTCTAATCCTATTTGTATGGGCTAGGAGGAGATGTAATAGATAAATAATAACAGAGCATCAGATTTCTTTCCATACCAACTGGGAGGGTGGGGTAGGGGGATTTATTTAAATAATATTGGGCAGGTTTCAAACATAGTTCATCCTCCCCTTGTCTGGTGCTGCGCTAACTGAAACTCCGTGTTGGAGCGATGTCTTTGACTTCTTGGAACTGAGGCACTTCTCTTATGCACAAGTTTCTGTTAAAATGGTACTTGGCAAGGTAATGACTGCCTCTTCTAGAAATAAGAAATAAGTCTTTTCTTAGCAGTACAAATATACTAAATCCACAGTCTTCTTCTGGATAATCTTTCCCTTTGAACAGTTACCATTCATCATCATACTGGGAAAATTTAGGGTATTTTGCTTTTAAGTTATCAGGCAATAAGATTGGAACTATGGTCGAAAATGAAATTTTTCAGATTCTCTCTGGGTTTACTGTACGTTTAATAATTATTGATTTATTTTATTGATAGTAGTAAATATCTGTTTTTCTGTCCTCAACTTGATGAATAAGGTGAATGTTTTTTGTGATGTTTGCAGTGTGATGCCATATTTTATCTTATATTTCCTGAAGTATATACTTTTAAAAAGTTAGGAAACTTGAAAAGTCTTAATTTGAAGATATTTTCAGTGTGCTTTTGTTCTTATCCATTGTAGATAATGTGCAAAATGGCTCCCATGGTTGGGAAGGACATTACAGAGCGTCTTATCCTCCCTAGGTTTTGTGAGATGTGCTGTGATTGCAGAATGTTTCATGTTCGAAAGGTATTTTTTAGGCATTTTGTTTAAGTACATGTGGTTTTAGCGGTTACTGTATTGACATGTGAAACATAGAAGATTATTTTTAAACCAGTGTATATGTAATATTTTGTTATGTCACTGATGTTTTTGTTGGCAGGTCTGTGCTGCCAATTTTGGAGATATTTGCAGTGTGGTTGGCCAGCAAGCTACTGAGGAAATGTTGGTAAGTATGGCAGGAATAAAGGAGAAAATAAAGGAGCAAGCAGTACATTAGGGTAACACATGAATTTGAAATGCATACATTCACCGCCACATTTTATTAACACAATTCTATGAATGTAAACCAGAAAGACTTTGAAAGCTTAAATTTTTGTAATCTGGGCACTTGAATTGTATTTAGATGATAGTTTGTTAAAAGTGAAGGTACATGATGTGTAAGAAACATTGACTTATTTTTCCCTCTCCCATTTTTATTCAACAAGTCAACTCTTTATTCAAACAAATCTTTTATTTAACTGCAACTCCTAAGTATTTTAAGTGACAGATTAAACCTACAGCTTGTTAGTTTTAAATGGTTAGTACATGGGATATACATGCCTCAAGTATAAGTTAATGTACTTGGAGAGTTTCTGAAGCCCTCTGATAGGAAAGAGTTTAGGCACAAGTTTTTAAATGACATTTAAGCTTTATTTGTTGGTTTTGCTCTTCCATAATCAGCAGTGTGACTTATTTAAAATTACTGAGTATTAATATTACATAGTTTTTCTAAATTGTTATAGGAAAATCTAATATTTTAAAAACACTGTGAAAGCAGAAAATGAAGTAAAAGTAACCACTGAAACCTGCTTCGTCTGCCTAACTAAACTGTATCCTTGCATAGCTGCCCAGGTTTTTCCAACTTTGTACTGATAACGTGTGGGGCGTCCGGAAGGCTTGTGCTGAATGCTTCATGGTGGTTTCCTGTGCAACATGTCAAGAAATCCGGCGGACAAAATTGTCAGCACTGTTTATTAATTTGATCAGTGATCCTTCGCGTTGGGTAGGGTTTTGTCTATCATTTTTGTAAAATAATACATTTTACACAAAACATGGTTTTGGTTTCATAATTTAAGAAATAATTTATTATTCAAAGTATGTTACTGTTAATACTTTTTACAATAGGTAAACTACTATATTAACTCTGTTTATTAAACCAGACAGAACTTCTGTACAGATATAAATCATATTCATTCTATTGATATGATGTGGTATATTGACTTTCATATGTTAAATAGCTTTCAGTCTTACTTGGTCATAGTGTAATAATTCTTGATGTGTTGTTGGATTCAGTTTGCTACTGTTTTGTTAGGGGATTTCATATTCATATAATAGTCTTTAGCTTCTTTGTCATGGCTTTTTGTTTTTGGGGTTTTTTGTTGTTGTTGTTAACACAGTAATGCCTCATAATAGAACAAGTTTAGGAAGTGCTCTTTCCTCTTCTGTGTTTTGGGAGAATTCGTGAAGTATTGGTGTTCTTTTTTAAATGTTTAGTAGAAATGAGCAGTGATGCGATTTCAGTTTTAACCTTTCTTTGTATGCAGTTTGTTTTTTGTTTTTTGTTTTTTTACTACTCACTTGGTATAGGACTATTATCTTCATTGTTAAAGAGTTATTTCATATTATTTCTTCTTGAGTCAGAGTTGGTAGTTTGTCAGAGTTTGTCTGTTTCATGTAAGTGCCCTAACTTGCTGCTGTGTGATCCACAGTATTTACTTCAAGCTTTGCATGGTGGCAGTACCGTAGCCAGTGAGGTTTATCCGAGGCGTGATTATTGCTCATTGAAAACTTTTCCCACAGTATTTACTTCGTAATCTTTGTATTTCTCTAACAGTAGTCATAGCCCTTCTTTTTGATTCTGCAATTTGAGTCCTCTTTGTTTCTTGACCTGTCTGCTATAGGTTTGTCTGTTTTGTTCAGCCTTTTACAACATTGGCTTCACTGATTTTCTCTAAATTTCTGTTCTGTTTCATTAACTTCCACTCTGATCTTTATTATACCCTCTCTTCTTGTTTTGGTTTAGTTTGCTCCTTTTCCAGTGTTGTCTTGAGGTAGAAGACTAAGTTATCAATTTGAGATCATTCTTCTTTCTTTGAATTACCATCCAGGATAACTGGCTTTCAACTTGAAGAGCTTCTTTTTGTATTTACTGTAATGTAAATATGGTGGCAATAAATTCTCAGTTTCTGTTTATTTGAGAATGTCTTTATTTTGCCTTTGTTTTTTGAAACATAGCTTTGTTGGGTATAGGATTCTTGGTTAACAGGATTTGTTCTTTGAGCATGTTGAATATGTTGACCCCACTGCCTTCTGGTCTCTCTTGTTTTTTCCAGGAAGTCAGGTGTTTATTGGGGTTCCCTTGTAAATGGTTCGCTTTTCTTTTGCTGCTTCCAAGATTTTCTTGCTTTTGACTCCTGGCATTTTTTACTACGATGTGTTTTTAGATCTCCTTTGGTTCATCCTACTTTATTGAGCTTCTTTGATGTGTAGATTATTGATTTTTAATAAATTTGGGATGTTTTAAGGCATACTTTCTTCAAGTATTGTGTCTTTTCTGACCCTTTTGGTCAGACCCTATTATACATATCTCAGTACACTTAATGTCCCACATTTTTTGAGATTCTGTTCATTTTTCCTCGTTTTCTTTTTTCTCTCTGTTCTTTGTCTTGCTTAATATATAATGCTATACCTTGTGTTCACTAATTCTATTTTCTGCCAGTTCAGGTCTATTTAAGTTTATGTTTTTATTTCAATTATTATACTTTTCAATTCTAAAATTTCCATTTGAGGGGCATCTGGGTAGCTCAGTCGGTTAAGTGTCTGGCTTCGGCTCAGGTCATGATCTCATGGTACGTGGGTTCGAGCCCCGCATCAGGCTCTGTGCTGACAACTAGCTCAGAGCCTGGAGCCTGTCTCTGGATTCTGTGCTTCCTTTCTCTCTGACCTTCCCCTGTTCACATTGTCTCTCTGTCTCTCAAAAATACATAAAAACATTAAAAAGTTTAAAATAAATAAATAAGTAAAATTTCCATCTGATTCTCTTCATTAACCTGCATTTGATAGGACACTGTCCTCATACCTTCCTTTACTTCCTTATTCATGCTTTCATTCTGTTCTGTGAATAATTTATCATGGTCACTTTGAAGTTTTTTTCCCCACACATGATTTCTGTTCCCTAATTTTCTTCCCAGTATATGGAGCATACTTTTTTGTTCCATTGCATGTCTTTGTTTCTTTATTTTTGAAACTGGTCATTTTAGATAATATAGCAAGTTTGGGTACTAGTATCCTTCTCTGGGGCTTATTAGGATCATCTGCTGATTTGCTTAGTGAGTGGCAGGAATGCTTAGTGGACTCTGATTTTGGAGACACAGCTGTGGGCATGCCCACAACCACCTTGGGGTGACTGCATTTTGGTGGGTGTGGGAGGAATGGCAGCCCGGGGTTCTCTCGGCTCCTCTATCCTGGCCTCATAAACTGGGGCAGGGGCCATATTCTGAGTATTCTCCTACCCCAGTATTCTGAGCCACATCCAGGGTAGAGCCTCCATTCTACACATGGGGGGTGTGCAGAAGAAGGAAGCCCCGGCACCCACTTTACTTGTCCGGGACCTGGTCTCAGCACCAGGTACCTGGGAGCAGGAGGAGAAGCCTCAAAATCCCTCTGGCTAGAAGCTAGAAGATAGGGGGCCCAGTGTTGCTGGAGTAGAGGTTTACCTCCCTGGTTCCAATACCACAGACCCTGAAGGGTTTTTTTTTTTAACTGAATATTTATAGAGTTTTGTTGTTTGCCCTTAGGACTATGTCCAGGGGTGTTAAATGGTGGGGTTTTAGAGGGGTTGTGTGTATGAGTGTGCGTATGTTTCCATTTTCAACCATTTCACTGGAGAGCGGGTCAGTGGTGCTTTGTATGCTGTTACACCTAAAATAGATCTCAGGACTTACCATATTCAAATAGACTCTATATAGAAGGAATGACTATTAAGCCTTAGTACTATTTTCATGTTTTATAAAAAATGTCTTATATGAGCTTTTTAGAAAAGATTATGTAGCTTATTTGAAGTTATCATTTTGAAGCTTTATTTTATCATTGTTTTGACTCAGTGACATGCAGTATTTCCTGTTAATTTGAGGATATGTTTGTTTTAAAATGAAGGATTCCTTAAATCTGTCATTTGAAGTAGATGTAAATCCTAGGCCTATTTGGGACAAGCTCAGATTTTTAACAGTATCCAGAATAGACTACTCATGCATATAATCTTAAAAATTACCATTTATGTTTTTATGGAAGTAACATTTATTTACTCTATAAAGGGGGAAAAAATTTGTAAGTTCACACATATGCTATTTTTTGCTCTCTTGTGTAGTATAATTTTGGCCTTTTTTTTTTTTTTTAAACCACTTGAAACATTTTGGATCTGCTTCCCCCAGAAGGTAAATACTGGTAATAGGCATACTTTTTCTTTAAATGTTTATTTTTGAGAGAGAGAGCGAGAGTGCAAGCACAAGTGGGGGAGGAATAGAGAGAGAGGGAGACACAGAACCTGAAGCAGGCTCCAGGCTCTAGCTGTCAGCACAGAGCCTGCTGTAGGGCCAAACCTACGAACCATGAGATCATGACCTGAGCTGAAATCGGACTGAGCCACCCAGGCGTCCCTAAAGGCATATTTTACATGTATTTGCCTTTGTAGGATTTATGCATATCACGTAATCCTCATTTTATTTATTTAAAAAAAAGTATTTTAATGTTTATTTACTTTTGAGAGACCACAGGGGGGAGAGGGAGAGGGAGAGGGAGAGAGAGAGGGAGACACAGAACTTGAAGCAGGCTCCAGGCTCTGAGCTGTCAGCTTAGAGCCCAACGTGGGCCTTGAACTCATGAGCCATGAGATCATGACTTGAGCCAAAGTCGGACTCTCAACTGACTGAGCTACCCAGGCGCCCCACGTAGTCCTCATTTTAAACCATGGAAAAGGTATTGTTATGCCTCAGGGGGCAGGGTCTTAGAGAAATTGGTTTGCAGTTTCTCCCCTCAGAGTGGCCACTGTCAGACTTTCTGTTCCTCTCATGAATCTTTTCTTCCCCAGATTTTTTTTGTGATTTTGATTACAAAAATAATACAGAAATACAGTATGAAACAAATAAAATCAGTAACTCTTTTTCAGCTTTCCTACTTGAGACATTCATGGATAACAGTAGTATGTATACCAAGATTTTTGTGAAATATTTTAAGTCAGTACTCTAGTTCTGATTAAGTCTGTAGTTCTGGCACATCTGTCTTGTTTCCTTGTAGTAAGCAAATTATAGTCTTTCCTATCAGAAAACATGAAATGGAGTATCACATTTTTCTGACTTTCTTGCTCTGTGCTTTCCATTTGTCCGTCTTGGTTCTTTGAGAACACTGCAGGACCTCCTTTAGTCCCATGCAAATGCCTTATGGGCTCTCATATTCATATTCTCATGATTGAAATATTCAAGCCAGGTTTTAAAAAATTGAAAGTAAAAAAAGAATAGTTTCTTAAGAATTTTAAATCTTAGCTGAAGGACAATTTACATTTCTGAATCTGGGAGGGCTTTTTAAAGAAATCTTATTCCTGTCTTAACCATACTTCAGTATATGGACAATAGATTGTTAATAATTCCTTATTTTTACCTCCTCTTTTTTTTTTTTTTCTTGTAGGTTCGCCAAGCGGCTTTTCAGTCTTTGGGACCTTTCATATCTACTTTTGCTAATCCGTCTAGCTCAGGCCAGTATTTCAAAGAAGAAAGCAAAAGCTCAGAAGATACGTCAGTAGAAGACAAAAATAGGTATGATTTCTTAAAACTTTACTTTCCAGCTTTATTGCTTGTGAATAAATATGTTTTCATTTCCTCTATTTTATAATAAATGTTCTTTTTGGAGACTTTGCTACTTCTCTTGCTTGTAAAACTTAGTAAATGTTTTCAGAGAGCTATATTTTAAATACATTTGTTAAATGTTTCTGGTTAGTTGCACCTTAAATGAGAAGATGAACGTGCATGTAGCACAGTGAGCTTGATCCCGGGCCATAGAGAAAAGTATAAGTGATAGTTATGATAATTTTTAATTAATAAATTTATTTAATAAATTAGTTACCTAGTAAATCAGCTGTTGACATTTAGAACAGATGAAGTAATGGTTGTACAATTTTAAGAGTTTAGTTTTTTAAGGGGTAAAACTTAATTTGGGAATATGTTTATTTTAGTGGATAGTCCATTTCTTACTATTTTTCCTTTCAGTCAGTTAATTTAATTGTGGATCTTGAACTCTGTCTTCAGAATGATGATTCTCTCTCATTGAGGGGGAAAGTATTGTAATGATTAGCACCAAATTAATGTACTTATTAACTAGAATACCAACTTTAAGTGTAATAGGGCAGCTAAATTTTAAGGACACTCTGATTTTTATTTTTAAATTTTTTTACATTAAAACATTCTGCATTTTAGTTTTTAAGTTTATTATTACTATATACTTAGGGGAAAAAATTCAAGCCTAACTTAGTGCATGGGAAGTATGCACTTTTACAGGTGTGCACTTGAAAGAATTTAGAACCTGGTTTTAAAACAGTCCCTACTATAATGCTTGAGTTAGTAGTAGTGTCTTGTCCCTCCCTTGTCATGATGCTAATGGACATTTTCTTCTGTAGGTCTTGATACTGTGATATTTGCTTTCTTGGTGTTTTGATTTGGCAGTTCTTCCTTTCTTCTCTGCTGCCTTGTTTTACCTTTTTGCCCGTTCTCCTACTGTCCTGCTGAATAGCCAAACAAACCTGAGGTACTGTTTTTTGTAAAGGAAGAAAATCACTCTAAACCTGTCTTCCTAGCAAGCAAATTCTGTCAGTTCTTTTGAAAAATAGCTGCTGCAAGGAGTTTGACAAAAATGATGGAGGGGGGGGAATGTTATCTGTTTTTCATTTTTAAAGTTAGCATTCACTGCCTTGTTCTCTACCTAATTGTAAAAGGACCATTATATAACTTTTATTTATTTTTAAATCTGGAGAGAGTCTACTAAGTGAAAATATGAATTTACAGAGAATTGTATAGGTCGGGGTCAGCAAACTTTCTCTCAAGGCTAAATAAATATTTTCAGTCTCTGCCACAACCACTTAGCTCTGCCCTTGCAGCATGAAGGCAGCCACAGACAGTACATAAACAGATGGGTGTGGCTGTGTTCCAATAAAACTTTATTGACCAAACTAGTTCGTGTGGCTGTCATGGCCAGTAGTTGTACTGACTGCTGGTGTAGGACACTATTGGAAGAGATGTGTAAAGGTAGCTATCTTTTACCTGGAAACCTTAATTAGTTCCTCTTCCATTGTAATGAGGTATGTCTTAATGTCAAGTCAGTTCTATTTGTAGCATTGGTTTTTTTACTATATTGTTGGACTTTATTGAACCGTGTTAATGGTATAGGGGAGGAAAGAGAATTTCAGGCTGAGAGGGAGTTGTACAAAAGTTTTTGCGTAGCTTTACTTCCTGACTTCAAAAAAAGTAGTCCCATGTATTAGTCATCTCAGAACTGTTAGTTTGTTTCCTCTCTCTTAATTCTATACTGGCGTACATTTTAAGCTCTTTTGTTATTTAGGATTGATTGATTGATTGGTTGATTATGCAGAAATTGAGCACCTACTATGAACCAGCTCCTGTAAATAGAAATCAAGAACTTGGTTCCTGTTCTCAGGATCCTCTCAGTTTTCCTAGAATCCATCTCTTAAAAAGTAAGCAAGTTTTTGACAGACCATTTCCACTAAATTTATTTATAATATAGTTTAATCTGATACTGGAAACATTTCAATATCACTTAAGACTTTGAAGCATTAGTTGCTCTGACTTTATATACCAGATTTACCTTTCACCCACCTTAGATCAGGCTATTAATGCTCTAAGGTATTGTGAATAAAGGCTACTTCCAGAACCAGAGTTAAACATTTAAATTTGCATTTTTTAATTATGTAAAATAAGCATTTTCTATTTTAGTCAAATCAGCTGTTATATTATTCTCTGAATACACTATGTTCTTTTGATTCTCCTTGCTTTCTGTTCGAGAAGCTGTTCTGTTCTATCCATGTGTCATTTAACAAAGTGAGTGTCAGCATGTTTGCTGTCTCTCGGCTCACTTCCTCCACGAAACTTTTCCTGAGTTTTTTAGGAAATTCAGAGCTTTTGCATGTTGGCTGACACTGGCACTGGAGTGAGAGCTCTGATTTCTGATCCATAGCTTTTCAGGTGTGTAGTTGCAGATTTCACCCAGTAGACTACAAGGCCATCTGCTGTGGCAGTCTGGTTTTTTATTTTCGTGTAAAAGAACACCTTCACTGGGCCTCACACATGGTTGGCACATAATAAACCCTGAATGAATCGTGAGGAAGTAATCTCCGAAGCCTTATGTAGCTACACTACTTATGCCAGTTTTTGTCAGTTTAGCCTAATGCCAACTGTGTGAAAGTAAGATTGCTGTTGGTACAAATTTATGTCACTGATGTGAAAACTTGATTTAGTTAATTCACAGTACTGGAAAGAGGTATATGTTCTTTACTTTCATGTCAGGATATAGAGCTTCTTTAACCAGATGTCCCACAGGTCATTTTTCTCCTTGATATACATGTACTTATTTTTGTAGGCTCAGAGTCTCTAGTCAAGAACTCAGAGGGTATTAATAGTATAAATCAGTAGACACTAAAGGGGGCGCCTGGATGGCTCAGTCAGTTAAGCGTCTGGCTTCAGCTCAGGTCATGATCTCGTGGTTCGTGGGTTCGAGCCCTGCATCAGGCTCTGTGCTGACAGCTAGCTCTGAGCCTGGAGCCTGCTTCGGATCCTGTATCTTCCCCTCTCTCTGACCCTCCCCTGTTCGTGCTGTCTGTGTCTCTCAAAAATGAAAAACAAAATTTTAAGTAGACACTAAAGGAAAATTAAGATTCTATTACAGAGATTTCTGGCTTACCCTCTGGTGCTCTTGTTACCTACATGTCTTAGGAGATAGGATAACTCTCATTTTGTAGAATCAGAGGTCTCCCCAGTTTTCAAAACAATGTTTGCTTATGTGATAGCACTTGGAAGTCTGACAAGAATATCAGGATTTTGGTATCTAGCAGCTTGATCTTGTATGGCCTAGCCCAAGGAAAAATCAATATTTAGATAATTTATACTTTTGACAGTTTGAAGCAACTGTTATTCATACATGTCGTCATTCTTCCCAGAATTTAACAGTAGGAAGAACTTTTTGTCTCTTTAAAACGATCCTAGGAGTTTTGTTTTTATTTATTTTGGGGAGAGCACAAGCAGGTGATGGGCAGAGAGAGGAAGACAGAGGATCCAAAATGGGCTGTGTGTTGATAAACCATGGGATCATGACCTGAGCCAAAATTGGATGCCCAACTGACTGAGCCACCTGGGTGCCGCCATACTAGGAGTTTTAAATACAGACTGGTATCAAGCAAATAGAATGACTTGTCCATTCTTCTTCAAAATTAAAATTTAATCTTTTATTTTTTTAATGTTCTTATTTTTGAGAGAGAGACAGAATGTGAGCAGGGAAGGGGCAGAGAGGGAGGGAGACACAGAATCTGAAGCAGGCTCCAGGCTTTGAGCTGTCAGCACCATGCTCAAACTCACTGACTTGTGAAATCATGACCTGAGCTGAGCTGAAGTCAGAAGCTCAGCCGACTGAGCCACCCAGGCGCCCCTAAAATTTAATCTTAATGGACACATTAAGAATAGTAATCAAGGAACTTCAGACCCATAGAATAGTTTTTGCATATTGTGAATGGCTTTTTGTTTTTTAAATAAGACAGCTTATGTATGTATTTATTTTTAAGTAGTCTCAATGCCCAACATGGAGCTCAAATTCACCACCGCAAGATCAAGTTATACATTCCTCCGACTGAGCCAGATACCCCTTGAATGGTCTTTTAATTGTGTTCTTTTTGTGTATTTTAAATGCAGGTATTTTTAATTTGTCACCTAATAGATACAGTCTTACATGTTTTAACCCATTTGGTTCACAGTCCCATCAACCAATATCTTGTTACTATAATTTAAAAAAATTTAATTTCCATATCAAAAAATAGCACAGAGAATACCATATGCCCTTCAGATTCTCCAAATGAAATATTTTACTATATTTGCTTTACTATTCTTTTTTTTTCTGAGTTCTTTGAGAATGTTTTAGACATGACACTCTTTTTACCTTCGTAAATATTTCAGCATGTGGTTTCTCAAAATGCAGACATGGCTACATAACCACAGTCCAGTTACTGAAATTAAGAAATTAACATCAATATGTTACAGTCATCTAGAGACTTCATTCAGATTTCACCAATTACCGCATTAAAATTATTTAAACAAAAGTAAAACAATGTCTTCTAGTGAGGATCACAGGACTGAAAAATACTCACGTAGAAGAAATTTATTTGGCATGGCGGCACTAGCTTCAGGAAAAGTTTCAGAGAGGGAAGGAATTTTACAGGTTGTCTAAGCCTGTCCCTTCTGTATGAATAAGGAGTAGCTGTGGAATCCAAGTCCTGATATGTGGGGGTACAGTGCAAGCTCTGGGGACAATGGCCTAGGACCTCAGGGCCCAACTCTCCCGCAGGCCTAACAATTCTCCTGTGTGTGCACACTGACTGACTGTAGAGTCCTAAGAATAGAAGGGAAACACCATAATTAAAATGCTTTCATTGTGTGATATGTTTCCAGATAACTTCTTACATACTTTTCCTGTATTTAAAACAATGTTAACATCATTATGAGATAAAGCCGATTCAGGGGGGAATTGATAATTTCATGGCGGCTGCTTACTAGGATATTACACAGGTGTTAACGTCTCCTTCCATTTGCACAGTCCTGGTAAGCCCCCTGCTTAGTATCTTTTACTGTGTCTGTTTAAAGGCTCATACTGTTTCAGGGGAGCACCCTTAATTTTTTTTCCCCACATTCACCTTCAAATTGGCCTATACCACCCATCCTTACTTCCCTTTCATATTCCTTAGAGGTGGCTCTTTACCCATTTAATTTGTGCACCTCTGTTCTTGAGCCCATGTTCTTTCTTCTCAAAAGACAATGCTTTCTCAGTGATTCACAAGTCTCCTGTGTCTGCACTTCTTAAATCTCTTCTGACCTCTTCCAGGCATCAGGAGAAAAATCCCCCCACTCTTACTCTGTGTGCCCATCATGTATTCATTCACCTTTCTTGCCTCGCACACACTGAAGTCCCACACATGTCCTTCTGATTGGTGACCTCCAGATCTGTCTCCGGTGTCTGAGTGGTTTCTCATGGCATCCTGACCTGGAGTGCGCCCTAGATAGCTCACTCACCCTGTCCTAACCAGAACCCATTAGCTTTCTCATTAAACTGTTCTGGCATTTTCCACTTTCTGTTGGTGCTACCAGGATCTGTCCCATCACGCTTGCCAGAAATTTGGCTATCTTTCCAGATTCCTCCCTTTTGTTTCCTGTCTCCAGCATGCAATAAGTAAACATATCCTATTGGTCTTGTCATCATTTGAATGTGTTTACTTTTTCTCTAGCCCCAGATGCCTTGCCTTCATTCACAGTTGCCTCTCCCCACTCTTCCCATGGTCCCTGCCTCCTCTCTCCCCTCCACCCCATTTCCTACACTGCTTCCAGAATGCTCTCTCAAAAATAACACACATAAAATGCAGTTTTCCTAATTCCTACATTATTCCCTGTGGCCCATAGGATCCATTCCGTAGGCGTTTGGCAGTGAATACGGTGGTTCTGATGAAGTTTTTCACACTGGTCACCGTTCATTCCCTTCTCTTAGTCGCAAGACACTCCTGGCTGCTTTCTGAGTATGTAATACCTCTTCTGTCACTCCTTCCTTTGAATATACCTTTTCTTCCTTGAATGCATTTTCTCCTCCTTAGCCTCGTAAACATTTACTGGCTCTTCTAAACACCATTCCTGTCATTTTCTCTAAGCCTTTCCATTTCAACTCCATCCCCACCTCCCATTCTCAGCCTGTGCCCTGCTGTGCTCACCACTCTGTCTGGCAGGTACTTGGCTTGCATGTTTGTTTCTCCTGTCTGCCTCCAGTTGTAATCGCCCTGACAAGACCTGCGTCTCATTAACATGTGGATCCTCAAAACTGGCTTCATTTCCTGGCTCCTAGTAGGTGCTCAATACATGTTTGTTAGATTTAATTGAGGCAGATAAAATATAAGGAATAAATATTTAGACTTATTGTAGTGCTTTAGTTTAGATCATGGATGGTAATAATCAGTGGACTTGAATTTAGGAGCTTCTACCAGCTGTCCTTTTAAATTAAGACTGTTTTGGGAAAAAAACCTTTGGGAGTAGAGCTGGAAAGTGGAAGAAATTAAAAAAACTTTTATTTACACGTAAGTGAATTTTAATATTTTGTGAGTTAGTAAGGATCTTTTCTAACAGTAGTATAGAGGTTTTTTCCTTTTCTTTTTTATGTAAGCAAATAAGCTTTATTTCTCAGCTTTTCAGTATGTCATTGGAGCAGTGCTGATCCCATAATCCTAAGAATCAGATCATTTTTAAAATGCATTGTAGGAATTTATCTTCCTACAATTATTTTAGTTTATTATTGAAATTAGCATGGTATTTAAGAATCCTGGGATTCTACAGTGTTATCTTTTCCAACACTTGTAATGCTTTAATATCTAGACGCTTAACAGATATTTACACCTCTGAACACAGAACAACTGATGGAAAAAGAAGCATTACCAGTATATTAACTTTACAGTTTGTATGGATAATCTGTAATTTTTAATATTTAACTTGACTAAATATTTTATGTAGTATCTTTCATTGAGTTTTTTCTAGTAATTATTTTTATACTTTCATTTCTTTTTTCCCTGAATGAAACAATTAAAGGATCAGAGATCAAGAAGTCCCAGAGGATGTACAGATCAGGCCAGAGGATGTTTCTTCAGATCCCAGTATTAGTAATTCCAGTGTCAAACTGGAAAACATGGTGGAAGATCATGCTGAAACATCTAGGAAATCTCCAGGTGAAATAAGTGTTCCAATGGACAGCTCTTTACTTTGTACTTTGTCCTCAGAGTCTCATCAGGAAGCAGCTAGTAATGAGAATGCTAAAAAGCCCGCTAACTACAACTCTACCTTACGGCCAGAGGGTGGCACCAGCTCACCAGAGTCCGCTCTCTTAGATCAGGAATTGTACAACTCCTTCCATTTCTGGAGGACTCCTCTTCCTGAAATAGATCTAGATAGAGAGCTTGAGCAGGGCTCTGGGGATGTCCTCAGCCCAGAGCGACCAGAAGAAACACCTGAAGTCACCATACCAGGTTCTTCAAATATCACTATGGCCACCAGAAAAGAACTTGAAGAAATGATAGAAAATCTAGAGCCGCATATTGATGATCCAGACGTTAAAGGTATGGAAGAGTCTATCAAATTCTTTACTCTAAAGCTGATATAAACTATTATTGGTGACTTTTTTCCCAGAAAAATTGCTTAAGAATTTATTCTCACCATTAATATGTATTCTTGATAAATATGCTCAATCTGATATTTAGTAAATTTCATTTAGATGAGCTCATCACTGTGTTTCTGCTCGTAGCATCCATTTAGAGATTTACAGAACGCTTGCCCTGAAATTTGCAGTCATCCAAACTGTGCTTTATATTTGCCATTTCAAATCTGGAGCCCTTCCTTAACTATTTTGCTCTGGGTCTCAACTTTTTTATAAAATAGCAGGAGATGCAGTGTTGCTTTTTAAGAAGAGACTGTGGTCTGGTAACAGTAGACAGGTATCTGTTTCCTGTAAACATGTATAAGAGTCAATTGGATTTCTTTTTCTCAGTTTTGACTTTTTTTCCATTGGGTTAAACGTTTATCACCCAGATTCTTTCATTGTGAACAATAACCCTAAAAGTTGTTCAGTGTTAGAAGAAAGAGGAGCCTCTTTCTAAGGGGAATATGTTGTAAGGCAGTCTGTGGGAGATGAGGCACGCTGGAATGGCCCATGTTGTTCTGCCCACTGCAGCTGGGACCAGATGCAAGTGTTGTCTTTCGCTTCGAAGACTAAAGCCCTCCTGGTTACTCTCTGTAACCATTCAGTGAAATAGTATTCAGAACAAAAAACAGTTCTGGAAAAGTCCTGTAACTACACGTCTTCAGATTTTCTATCACATATGGATGATTTTTTTTTCTTTCTCTCTCGTTTTTTTTGTTCCAGGAGCTAAAATTTCTAAGTTGTCGGTTTGCTCAGTGTTGGGACACTGAGCAAACATTTTTTTTAATGTTTATTTTATTTTTTTGTTTATTTTTGGTTTTGACAGAGAGCAGTCAGGTGAGCAGGGGAGGGGCAAAGGGAGGGGGACAGGATCCAAACAGTCTCTATGCTGACAGCACAGAGTCATATGTGGGGTTGAACTCACGAATCGCGAGGTCAGTACCTGAGCCAAAATCGGACACTAAACTGACTGACCCACCCAGGCACACCAGGAAATACCCATTTTTAAAGCAGATAAAGGGATATTTTTAGTATTCTTCTAAAACATACAAAACCTGCTTCCTTAAACTTTGAAATTACATCAGTGGGGGTTAAAATCACAATTATCGTTATTTGGCTTTAATTTATCATTTTCAGAGATTTCCTTATAATAATTTTACACTTGGAGAAAAATTAAATGATTTGACTAAAGACAAATTCATATCCTTGATATTTGAAAGTTGTTTTAATTTAACTGGCAGATGAACATTTTTTTTTTTAGCCTTTCCTGTTAGGTTTATTGGACTGTAATTCAGATCTGTAGAATCTAGCCTTTTGAATGGACACTAGTGTAATTGTAGACGCACATACAGTTGTGTGTGACTCTCACCACTGTCAAGATGCAGAACCGTTACCATCACCCTAGAATGTTCCTTTGTGCATCTGTAGTCAGTCCTTCCTGTCCTGCCCAGCCAGTAGAGACCACTGACCTGTTTTATGTCCCTGTGATTGTCTCTTCCAGAATGCCACATAAATAGAAGCAAGTAATATGTCGTTTCTGAGTCTGACTTCTGTCATTTAGTGTCACATTTTTGAGATTTATCCTGGTTATTCCATGTATCACTAGTTCATTCCTTTTTATTTATTTATTTTGATCATTCCTTTTTACTGTATTATGAAACAAGGGCAAGAAGAGAGGATGGAATATTTCTAATAGAATCTCCTGTTTTTTTATCTCTTATGGTAGATTATTTTTTATAAAAAAAGAATCTTACCGCTTTCCTTTCTTTGCTCATTCCTCTGTGTGGCTCCAGTCACTGATCTTTACCCATGACCTGGGATTCCGCAGTGTATGACAGCTTGGTGATGTAGCAACTACTGAGGCTTTTGTTTTGTGAGAATCTTCCCATAGTAGTTTGCCCCCAATCCCTTCCACACCCCCAGATGAGCAGTGAGACACAGAATTACATCTCAAACGAGGGATGTTCATAGCTGTGGGTACCCGGCTTTTGGTACACATTTATAGCTTTTAGCTTTAAAAATTTTACTATTCATTTATTCAGTTGATCAAACTTCAGTAACACCTATTTCAAATGAATCTTATGCTCCATTTATATGAAAAAAGATCACTAGCCCAGCTTTTTCAGCTCTGACTACATTACAGTCCTGCTAGATCTCTGCCACATTGTGGTACTTAAGTGTCAACTCAAACATGAATGGGCTACATTAAAATTGTTTTTAACAAATAAGCTAAAAGTGCTATGCATAGTGTGCTTTTTAAAAAGACCTACATGTACACACAAATTTTAGGCTATGACTTTGTGTTTCTGAAGATGGCTAATACTGTTTGACTTAAAATAGTACTGTAAATTGACAGGCTGCAGTTGAGAGATTTCAGCACAAACACTGTATTGTGATTTAATCAGTTTTCTTTCTAAATTAACTCTTAAGCCTGCTGCAGTTTAAATTTGTCCTGGTGCTCTTTCTGTCTGTAATGATGACACTTTCATAACCTGTGCATGGATTCATTCACTCAGCATTACTTAGTGAGCACCTAGTATTGTGTCAGATATTTTCCTAAGCACTAAATGCATAGCAGCCACAAACCAGACAGAAATCACAGCGTCAAAGAGTACGGAAGGATTAGACGCTTGGTGCACACATTGCCTGTGTGTCGGATTTTCTACAGTAAAGTATCAATGGGCCTGTGTGGGCATTTTCTGCTTAGGCTACCGAATGCTTGAATTTTTAATTTTATTGAAATCTGAAGACATGTTTAACTTCTGTCAGTTTCAATAACTATGCCTTAGTTTTCCATAGTGTCAGAAGGTTTTTTGAAGGGATATACCTTAATTTTGAATGCTTTCTCATTTCTGATTCTGCCATTGTGGGCAGCCATTTCCTTCAGAACTGTCAGAAAATGTCCACGTTTTTGAAAGGCAGAACTTTAGTCCAAAATTGGGACACTAACTGCTGACCAGTAACTGAACTGCACATGTTGCATGTGTAAGTTTTTCTAGTCAGCTGGGCTATAAAATGGTTAAGGAAGCACACTGCCCAGAGACTGTGTGTGAGGGCACGTGCTCAACAGTGGGGTTTCCACGTTCTCGAGCCGCTGTGTCACCTGTTCCTTCCCTGTATTGCTCACTGTCCGGTGGGCGGTGTCCTAGGAAGCAGTAACAAGGCCAGGGTTTCTTCTTCTAAGGTAGCCCTTGCTTAAACATTCTTGCTACTTTAACTCTTACCTTCATCAAAGCATGTTTTTTTTTCTTTTACTTTGTGAGGTTTTTGGTAAAAAAATTGAAGTGTTTCCAGGGATTAGAATGAGATATTCTTGTCAGAAAAAGAAAGCTCTTGCTGTGTTCTAGAACAGAAACATAGCCTACACGGAAGACCAAAGAGGGAAGTAGTAAAATGCAAAGAAGGTATAAGAGATCCTCTTTCTAAAATACTTACCAAGGGATATGAGGTCTTTCTGTCTTTGTTGCCAAGCTGATTCAGGATTGAACTCTATGACTGAGTAGCCTTATTGATGCCAGCTTGTTTTACTATAGCTAGACTGGTGACTACAAAAGGAAAAAATGCCTAGGCTCACAAGATTTCTACCCAACTTAGGCCCAGTCCAAGAATTGAGCCATTTTTGTAGCTGTGGTAAGAAAAATCATAATGTTTCTTGGTTGAAATCAATAATGGTTAGGAATTGGTGACTAACCACCAGTATAATACATGGAAGAATTAGAGATAAAGATTTAGCCTAACCCTACCAGCTTCTTCAGAAAAGTAAAATTAGAAGTTTCTAGGTTGTCCGTGTTTCTGAGCATGAGTCACTAGGGTCTGCATTTCTTTCACGAGTCCACGATGAAACCAGCTCCAGTTCCTGGGATCTCCATCTGTGTTATAAGTAAAATGGAGCTCTTGATGAAGACCTGTATGTTCTGTTTTCTTAAATTTCTCATGGTGGCAGATTCTTTTAAAATGTCAGCATTAGCCAGGCATTATTAAAATCTACCTCATTCTCGGGCTGGAGAATTTAAGCAGATCAGGGCTCCTCAGGGATCAGCACTAGGCTCTGTCTTGATCATCTTTATATATCAGTTTTCTAAGGAAGGTAAGGTCACAGTGTAACTCAAACTTTTACGGATGCACAAACATTAAAAAAAAAGGGGGGGGGCACCTAGGTGGTTCTGTCCGTTAAGCATCTGACTTCAGCTCAGGTCATGATCCCGCGGTTTGTGAGTTCGAGCCCCTAATTGGGTCCGTGCTGATGGCTCAGAGTCTGAAGCCTGCTTCAGATTCTGTGTCTCTCTCTCTGTCCTTCCTCCATTCACATTCTCTGTCTCGGCAAATAGACAAAGAGAAGTAAGTGGTCCGTGTAGAGATAAATTTTACTTCAAAGACTTTCATTAATCAGTTACTTCATGGGAAGCATTAGGGCTCGCTCTCTCACACACACACACACACACCCCGTGCATGCATTTTATGTGGGACAAAACATTTTAACCTTTATGTTTTGTGCAATCTCTTTTAGCACTGTTGGGATTTTGTTTTGAAAACTTAGAAGATTCCAGAAGGGGGACCTAACTAAACCAGTTATAAGGATTAGTAATGAAAATTACAACTGGAATTTTCAAAAGAATGAGCATACTTTTCATAAGTGACTTTTTATGATTAAACATCTTCAGTTTACTTAATTTAGCAACTAATGACCTAATAGACTAGAACTTCATCCTGTCTACCTTTTTTGTATCTCTGTTGCCGAGTTCCCAGTGTGCTTGGGCTTGAGTTTCAGAGATGCTGCAGCACAGTAAGAGATTGACTGAATGAGAGTACTCTGATTGCTTTTTTATAATCTTTAACTAGAGAGGGGATATACGTCCTGACCTTTGTACTAATTAACTTTGAAGTTAAAATCGATGAATATTTATATGTTAAGCTTCCAGGTGGACTGTTACTTAAACTCTAAGCAGCATTTTTTTGCTAACTGTCTCATTTGTTTTTGGAGAAGGAAGAATGCATTATTTTAGTTTTGAATCATTTTTTAGAGAAGGTGTAACTTGAAATGTAGACAGTGCTGTAATTGGTCATTTTGGTTTGCTGCAAGCAAGACCGTGCTCAGTTTGGGATGTCTAAGTCACTGATTGCATGTTCACAAGGAATTAGGGGGAAATAAACTGGAGTAAGATACGACATGTTGAAATGTAATTGCAACAAAAACCTTTGTAATTACCATTGTTTTATGTTGGCAGGGCTTGTGTGACTGCTCTTCTGCTAAAATAGCTTAGTAAGTAAGCCTTGTCAGTTCGATTCCTGCACTACCAAAACATAGTTAACTTACACTGAAATTGACTCCTTTTAATAAACTGGAGGTATCTCCAAAACTAGATAGCCTCTCTCTCTCATACTAACGCAGAATAATGTACAGTAGTGGATAAACATTTTTAATCTCATGAAAACATATTAGTTTTCTCCTTTTTCTCTTGAAGGACTAATGATTTACTACAGTAGTTTTTTTTCAGCTTTTTGATGGCAGTGTCAAAAAAGTATACATTTCATTGATAACCTGTAATGCAAACGGAGGAGAAACTGGCAAGTGCACTGTTGGTTCTGCCGCTCACATGCCCTTTCTGTGTTCCACCCACAGCGCAAGTGGATGTGCTGTCCGCCGCGCTGCGCGCTTCCAGTCTGGACGCCCATGAGGAGGTTGGCGACACTGAAAAGAGAAGTGATGGGCAGGATGTGCCGGGTGCAAATGAGCTGCCAAACTGTAAAATAAATCACGATGCCTCCGTGCCTTTAATCAGAGACACCTTTGAGGTAACGCACTCATTCAAGTGTTTATCCAGTGAGAATAGTTCCAGTCCGAAAAGTCTTCTGTTGGGTAATAGTTGTAGCTAATCACTTTCTCGTTAGTACGTTCCTTTTGTGGCTGATTTTCTTAGCTGTCCCTCTTGCAGAAAGTCAATGTACTCGCCACCACATCCTGTCTTTGTGACATTAGTGTCATGTTCAGTGCTTGGAAAAGTGAATCCCAATCCTGTCTACACGACCATTTGAGTAGCCTCAATGTGTTAATGTAGCTCACTGCAGTGAAATAGTCTTACTGGAAACAAAGCCCTTTATCAAGAATAATTAACTCTTCCCTTTTCTTTTTGGAGAGGTGCTTTGTTTCTGATCGGACCATTTCACTGCAGCGAGCAACACAGTATTCTGAGCAGAAGATCGGGACTTGAGGCCATGTTGCGGAGGGGCCAGTGGCATTATCTGGACTCTGGAGTGTGAGGGTGGGTACTGTTCCTAGCATCATCTTCGCTTGTAACTGGAGCTGTTCTGTGTGATCCTTCCCTGATCTCTGCCTGCACCCCCCCCCCAAGCCAGCATCATTTGGGATCAGTATTTTTTATCTCATCTATTTAGATAAGTATGCCTCCTTACTCAGGCATAAGGAGTACACCACTGGTTGCCAGAATTGAATGGTCACAGATCAGAACGGCTTGAGCGATAAGCTGGGGGAAAGAGTGCCTACATACACATTGGGGACAGAGAGGGTCCTTAGAGCGTTAGTGGATTTCTGTTTTGTTTTTTGTAGGTGACATCTGGTAGAGTTAGAAATCTTTTATAATACCAGTGCTTGAGCATGAAACCCTGGCCACCTGTCAGCATTGGAGATTTGAATACTGAGACATCTCTGCCTTTTAGAAGGCCTTTGGTTTGTTTTGGAGGGTTTTTTGGAGCTGTTAAAATACTTTATTTGTGAAATTAGAGATAGCCGCAATAGAAACGGTAGAAGAAAAACTGTGTATGACCTCTCATGGCCTCTAAATACTATCTTATGAATAAGCTAATTTTAGATATTTGAGCCATTTCAAAACTGTGTCTAAATTTACAGTTTAATGAGTTTATTCTGGAATTTATTTTCATACATTTAGTCTATTCAAGTCTGATTTAAGTCGGGAAGTTCTTAGGAGGTCTTGAGTATGTTTATAAGCTTTTAAAAGTGTGAAGAATTTATGTATGTCTCATCTGGCAGTCTTGAAAGGTAAGTCACTTAGTAAGATGCTGTAAGTGAAGGAAACTGACAGAAGGGACAGTTGTTGATGAAAATATTTTTTCCTAACAGAATATGGACTCTGCCCTTCGCTATATTCATAATGACTCGGACTTGAGCACCAACAGCAGTTTTAGCCCTGATGAGGAGAGGAAATCTAAAGTACAAGTAAGTGACAAGTCTTTATGTGGTATGGGCCTTGTCCACTCCTGTTCTAAACCCATTTTCTACTGAATTTGGTCCTTCTTACAATGAGTTTTTTAAAAATAAGACTAGTATATCGTATTTTCTATAAGAAAATTTAAAGAGAGTAAAACACAAGCAGAACTCTTCCTTTTCGCACACCTGTGATCACATTCTGCAGAGTAACCATGGATCACAGCTCCTTGTATTTTTCTTCATAAACGTTTTTTTGGTGCAGTCACATGCACACACTTCCCTTTTTGTCGAGTCATGCCATCATACCTAGATATATCATGATACCTAATGTATCAAGAATTACAAGATACAGCTCAATTTCAGATGAAAATATGAAAAAATGTCCCTAATGTGGGAAAATATGTTGATGAAATATTTGGAATGTGATAATTTGTACCTTGCCTGTGTGGGTGTGTATGCGTGTGTGCATGAGTTGCCCTTTCCGCGTGCTTGCCGCCACCCCCACCTGCAGCACAGTGTCCATGGCGCCTGGCCTCCGTCTCGCAAAGGCATCACGCCTCTGTAGTGCCTCACTTGCCGTAGGTCCAGTCCTGTGTTGTTGAGGCCGTAGTGCACTCGTGATTGTGTGTGGTGGTTGCTCCTGGGACTGTCGGTTTCCTGTGTCAAGTGGTATGTGTTCTTTCTGTTTATTGTAAATAGAATTGGTGTTTACACCATTGTGAAACAATCTTTTCGCCACTTCTGTAGACATACTTTCAAGTCAATAAAAACAGACGGTCTCATTCTTTTAATGAATTTCAGTTTTAATTGACTTAAAAACTTTTTAATGTTTATATAATTTTGAGAGAGAGCATGCAAGCTAGGGAGGGGCAGAGAGAGAGAGACAGAATCAGAAGCAGGCTCCAGGCTCCAAGCTGTCAACACAGAGCCTGATGCCGGGCTCCAACTCATAAACTGCGAGACCATGACTTGAGCCAAAGTCAGATGCTTAAACTACTGAGCCACCCAGGTGCCTCATTTTACTTTTAAAAAATATATCAGTTTACATAGTTCAGAATTCAAAAGGTACAAAGGCAGTCAGTGATAGGTCTTCTCAGCTTTTCTCCTGTATCCACTTGACTGCCCCCAAAGCAACCAGTTTTGCATTTCTTTTGTATATTCTTCCAGAGCTGTATTACTTATACATGAGCAAGAGTGTGTATACTTCGTTTCCTCACATTTATACAGGTGGTCAGATGTTTATTCACTTTAAATTTTTATAGGTAGTTTGGTGCCTGGAGCCTGTTTCAGATTCTGTGTCTCCCTCTCTCTCTGCCCCTCCCCTGCTTGCACTCTCTGTCTGTCTCTGTCTCTGTCTCTCTCTCTCTCTCTCTCTCAAAAATAAACAAACATTAAAAATTTTAAAAAATATATAGATAGTTGCTCAATTTCCATCTGAAGGCAGGTGTTATTTTTATAAAATACATGCTGGTGATAGTGCACATGTAGTAGGTTACATCAAACTTTATAGTCTTTGAGATGTGCTGGTCTTTTAATGTGTCTTTTAAATTTAGTAATCAGTTCTAATCATCCTTTGAGCTGTTACCTGTTTTACGGTCTCACCATTTTTCTTTTAGATTTGCTTTTGTTTATTTACATATTTCCCTTAGCATGTTTTTCCCCTCTTTTCAGTTAGTAGATACCTAAAACTTTGAGACTGGGATTTTCTCTGTTAGTTGAGATGATATGTTAAATTCATGTATTTAGGGTGCCTGGGTGGTTCATTTGGTTGAACGGCTGACTCTTGATTTCGGCTCAGGTCATGATCCCAGCCAGGGTCATGGAATCGAGCTCTGCATCAGATTCTGCACTGAGTGTGGAGTCTGCTTAAAATTCTCATTCATTCTCTCTCTCCCTCTCCCCCTGCTCTCTCTCCCATCTTCCCCCACCCCCCCACCCCGTCTCTCCCCCTTATCCTCCATCTCCCCCTCCCCACTTGCCCCTCTCCCTGGTACTCGCATGCTCTTTCTCTCTCACATAAAAAAATAAAAATTAATATATTTAAAAATACGTTTATGTGATTTATGCCTACACTGCTAAAATGAATCACTGTCCTCTCTCTCTCCTCATTAGGATGTTGTGCCTCAGGCTCTGTTAGATCAGTATTTATCTATGACGGATCCCTCTCGTGCACAGACAGTCGACACTGAGATTGCTAAGCACTGTGCGTACAGCCTTCCCGGCGTGGCCCTGACGCTCGGCAGGCAGAACTGGCACTGCCTGAGAGAGACCTATGAGACGCTGGCGTCAGACATGCAGGTGAGCGAGGCGGCTCAGGAGTGAGCACGGTGTGTGTGCATGGAAGGCCTTGTGGTTTCCCCTTCAAACCCTACTAGAATTCCTGTTGACGTTCCAGCAAATACTTGATATTACAGGAAATTATGTGCAGAAGAGCTTAAAAGTAATACAAGAGGTTTCTTTTTGTATGGTCCAAGTTCCTAACTTACAAACGTGTTATTGCCTGAAGTTTATGTGTAGATTACTTCTGGACATAGTGTTATAAATGGCTTCTTTGATTTTTTTTTTTTTTTTTTAACCTTAATAGAGCTGTACGTAGTGGAGTTAGCACTTCTGAGCTCTGGCCCTGGGTGGGCGGGTGTTGCCGTAATAAAGGTGGGGGAAGTTCAGTGTGGTGCATGTGTGCGTGTGCACATGTGCACACTTTGTCCAGACCCACCACTACCACTCTCCTCTCTGGAAGAAAACAAAATATGAAATGTTGACCTGGGTCCTCTTGTCTGGATATCTCTGTATTTTTTGTGGCTCTTTCCCCAGATTTTGTTGATTTAACTTCCCATAGCATTAGGTCTGGTTTCTATGGTACACCAAAATTTTGCCCCTCTTCCACAAAATCTGTTCCTTCAGTGAAATTTAATCTCTCGGTTATTAAGAAAGCAGTCTGGTTAGACTAATTTATGCTGAGATATGAAAGATTTTCCCTTAAATGTGTTAGTAGTTGTTGCATTTTTCAAGGAATCATGCTGTTGATGAAGCAAGGTAGGAGTTGAAAGTAATCTTAAGAGAACATGGTTTAAGTTCCTCCACTGAGCTATGAGATTAGGAAGCAAGGGTCCGGGTGAAGTGAATTTATCCCGTGTTCACACACTTCTTCACTAGTAGAACTGGGCAGGTGACCACAAAGGCCCAGTTTCCAGAATGCTGTATCCTCCATATTGGTGGTTTTCCATCTTCAGTCCACAGACCTTTCAGGGTTCCTGTGGCATGTGCACCTCAGGGCTCCCTGGTGACTAGGAAGGCCCTGGATGACTTGGGCTTCATGCCGCCTCTGTCCCTTCCACTCAATCAGAACACCTCTGCCTTCATCTACTTGAGGTGTTGAATGTGGGTACAAAATTTTATTTCAAGAATCGGGTCTAGTGTTTGGGGATAAAACCCTGCTGTAAACGCTTCTCTGCAAGTAGAGTGTTTTAAGGTAACTAACAAAGTAAAAATTTTAAAATTAAGACCACGTGAAGAAAAGCATTTAATGTAAATTTCCCTACATTTTCATATTCTTACATTACCTTAGTTCCTTAAAAACCAGTTTGACTATTGTTTTTTAATTCAAGATGGGCTGTACAGGAATCAGAAGGGGAACAGTCAGGCGAGGATGATGGATGTGGGACACATCTGTAAATCGGGCATCGTTCAGAGAACTACGAAGATTATGCCATTGGTGATTTCCAGTACTCCTTCCCTTCGTAAATGAAAGGAGAGAATACATACTGTGCAGAGCTTTGAAATTTTCTCAGCCAGTTTTTGATACATAGCAGACATTGAGGATCTGTTGTTGCCATTACTTCTGTTCTGCGTTAGTGGTTAGAGATTGGTGATGTTCTGATGTAAGTTAGCCTTCATGGACTGAGAGTAGAAGCACTCAGCGCTGTGTGTTTCACTTACACAAACATGGTCATCTCTGTCTCTGCAGTGGAAGGTTCGAAGGACGTTGGCCTTCTCCATCCACGAGCTGGCAGTTATTCTCGGTGATCAGCTGACAGCTGCCGATCTGGTTCCGATCTTCAATGGATTTTTAAAAGACCTCGACGAAGTCAGGATAGGTGTCCTTAAACATTTGCATGATTTTCTGAAGGTAACTTTTGAATCATTCTGCACAAAAACACACTAAAGTTCCACTGTGGACTGAAATTTTTGATTTTCTGTTTCCACCAAGGTTAAGTTTCTGTATGTTCATGAGTCACAAAATGTAGCCATGAGTTGATAGATGTAATGACTTTAAAAAAAGTCCCATTCTTTTCACTTTTGCTGGTGATCTTTCAGTTTTTAATTTTTAGAATATTTATGCTAAATCTCATTTCTAAACGGTGTTACATCATGATTACAAACACTTGTACTTTTTTGCCCCAAAATTATTGAATTAAAAATACGTGCAAAAATTCCATGAACATTAAGTTTGGAGGCTTTGTGATATTTTAGGAGTCTGAGAATTTTCCGGTAGTCTTCACTCCATGGTGTGGATCTCTGGCATTGCAAGTGAGCAGGGGTGGTCTTAAAAATTGTTAGTCCTTGAATACTGTTGTTTCTTAGACTTTACCTTTGAAATGGGCTCTTGTAGTTTGAGGTTTTGTGGTACAGAAGTACTGTAATCCTGCTTTTAAAAAAACATTGATACTGTAGTGTTATATTTTATACAGATCAGACTTAAATTTCTCTGATTGTCCCAAAAATGTCCTTTATAGCCTCCCCCCACTAAAATTCAGAATCCAATCAGGAATTGCATGTTGAGTTTACTTTTTTAAAAATGTCTATTTATTTTGAGGTAGAAGGAGTGCGTGAGGGGGAGAGAGAGAGAGTCCCAAGCAGGCTTTGCACTGTCAGCGCAGAGCCCGATGCAGGGCTCAGTCTCACAAACCATGGGATCACGACCTGGGTCAAAATGAAGAGTTGGACATTTACCTGACTGAGCCACCCAGGTGCTCCTACATATTGAATTTAAATATTGTATCTCTTTAGCCCTCTTGATCTAGAATGGTTTTCCTGACTTTTGTCTTTATTGTCATTGGCATTTTTGAAGATCTGAGCCTGTTCTACAGAATGTTCTCAATGTGAAGTTGAGGACTGTCACCCAGTGAGATTCAGGACACACAGGTTTTCTTTGCAGCCACGTTGCTTGTCTGTGTGTCACATCGGGAGGAGCATAATCACTGGTGATGCTGACTCTGGTACCTTGATTATGTCGGCTCGTTTTCCTCTGTTGTAACAACCTTTCGCCTTCGTGATTAATAATTACTTGGTGGGGAGCACCTCAGTGAATTGGTCGGTTAAGCCTCTGACATCAGCTCAGGTCATGATCTCACAGTTCGTGAGTTTGAGCCCTGCATTGGGTAAAACACAAGCCGCTGCTTTTCTGTCCCCCTCTCTCTGTCCCTCGCTCACGTGCTCGCTCTTACTCTTCCTCAAAAAAAAAATAATAAAACTAATCTTAAAAATAATGGTAATTACTTGGTGGGGCAAGTCTTTCTCCTCCAAGTCTCACACAGGGCTTTGGCATCCGTGCATCTATACACAGCCCTTGCCTAAATTGGTGGTTACTGTGTTGGTTGTAAAAATCTGATTTTCTATTTTTATAATTTCTGCCCCATTTATCAGTTGACATTCTCATGTAAAGCTACTCTTTCCCTTCCCTTCCTCCCCGTTCTTGGAAGGTTTTTTTTTTAGTGTTAAGTGTGAACTCCAGAATTCTTTTTTTAACTCTCTTATTTTTTTAATAATATATTTTTTCCTTTACATTCCTTGTCTTCTCTCTTTCTCTCTTTCTTTTCTCAGAATTCTTTTTCTATTTAGTGTAATCCATTTTGTCCTTGATTCTGAACATCAGTTTGACTACCAGGAACCCCTGAAAGCTGCCTTCTGTGCCCCTTTTGATCTGTCCCCTCACATTTAAGCACATCCTTACTTCCAGGCCCACCTTATCCTTTCTTTCCCTGGTTTTGAGTCCACTCTTTCTTCAGGGAGCCTGGTGGTTTTTAGTGGAGAGTGGTGTTTAGCAGCCGGGACCCAGGCACCGGGTGTGCACACTGCTCCCACGGGTCCATTTCCTTACGCCTTTTCAGGGGACAGGAGCTGGGGTAGGGGGTTGTTTGTTTGTCTTAATGACTGAGTTCATCTTAATCATTCAGCTTCCAGTCCCATACGATTTCCTCTCCTTTTTCCACTTCATGTTTTTTCTTTCCTCTCATGGTAAAAACTCTGTTCTTAACATGAAACATACTCAGTCATTTGCTCAGCTCCACATCATACTTGAAGTAGTTTCAGAATTACTCCACCCATAATAATTCTGACATCAACTCAATTCAGTAACATTCAAGATTTCTTTCAGCACTTTGTCCTTAGAACATATCCTCCAAACATGTATAGTCAGAGGACTCTCTTTCTTTGTGATTCTTACCTGTTTGATATATAATTAAGTGTGCTTCTATTGGTATCACATTTATGGTTTTCCCCCTCGCTGACTATAGACCTACTTCAGCATACCTGTAGAGCAATTACTGGGATAAATTTATTCTTTTCACTCAAAAATTCTATATCGAGCACTTACCATGTGCCGGCACGGTGCCACCCCCTAGGCTCACATCTGTGAATAGAGCACATTATTGTCACCAAAGAGTTCATAGTAACACAGGCGTCCAGTGAACAAAGTCAGTGCTAGCATAAAGCCGTGCCCAAGGTGCTGTAGGGCTCTGAGGGGATCATACACAGCTCAAGGAACAAATATTTCAAAAGAGGGCACTCTTGGTGGTAAATGGGATTATCAGGGAGAAGTAAACTTAACAATTTTTAAAACAATTAGATGGACCTGCTGTATTTGTTCTCCTTTAGAAGAATTAACTATATTGTTTATATCATTTTCAAGCAGTGTGGTAAAAGTAATAATGCCTATATATTGTCTTAGTGCATATTTTTATTTTGTCACTTCAGCTTCTTCATATTGACAAAAGAAGAGAATATCTTTATCAACTTCAGGAGTTTTTGGTGACAGATAATAGTAGAAATTGGCGCTTTCGAGCTGAACTGGCTGAGTAAGTTCTAACAACTCATTGGACTGTAGTTTGGAGGCATATTTACTTCATGTTTACCTTTTCTAGATTTGTTTGAGTACATCCAAATTTCTGTCTGGCATTCTATTCCTTTTTAACATTTCTGGAAATGCAAATGTTGCCAACAGTGAACTTTCTTAGCCTTTTTTTTTTTTAAGCCTATTTCTCCTCCCCCCCCACTTATTATTGTGATAAAATACACATAACCAAATTTGCTATTGGTGAAATGTAGTAGGTTCAGTGTTAGGCAACCATTATGACTGTTTGGTTCTGGAACATTCCATCCTCCCAAAAGGAACACCATACCCTTTCCCAGTCACTCCTCATCCCTCTCTGCGTTTGACTTCTAGCAATTGTTAATCTGTTATGTGTGGCTTTGCCTGTTCTGGACATTTCATACAAGTGGAATTATATGATATGTGGCCTTTTGTGTCTGATTTCTCCACTTAGCATAGTATTTTCAAGATTCAAGTTGCTTTTTATGACTGAATAATACTGCTTTGTGTACCAGTTTTTTAAATCCATTCATCCATTGATGCATGTTTGGGTTGTTTCTACTTTTTTGGCTGAGGTGACTTGGGTACTGCTCTGAACATTCATATACAGGTTTTTCTGTGAGCCCTATCTTCAGTTATTTTGTGGTGGATTTGCTGGGGTATGTAATTCTGTTTAGTTTGTTGAGGAGCCACCGTTTGCCACAACAATTGTACCATTTTGCATTCCCACGAGCAGTGTACAGGGTTTAGTTTTACCACATCCTCCCCAACACTTGGTATTTGCCTTTTTTAAAGAGGTTATAGCCATGATTATAGCAGGTGTGAAGCAGTGTTTCATGGTGATCTTGATTTGCATTTCCTTAATGACTAGTGGTACTTAACATTTTTTAATATGCTTGTTGACCATTTGTATATAATCTAAATAAATATCTACTCAAGTCCAATGCCCACTTTTTAATTGGGTTTATCTTAAATTGGATTAAGTTGTAGGAGTTCTTTCTATATTCTGGATTCCAGACCTCACTTGCATTTTTAAAAGCTATCTTTGCTGGGTATAGAATCAGGACTGCCAGTTTGGGTTGTTGTTTGTTGTTTTCTTCATACCTTAAAGGGGTCAGTCCACTGAGTTCTGGCTTGCCAGATTCTGACAAAATAGGCATAGCTCTTCTGCTATTAGTGTGGAGGGTTGGGTCCATCTGCTCAGGAGCAAGCTGGGTTTGGACTTTGTTGTTGCTGTGATTGCCTTCAGCACATGATACACTTTGGTTCTTCTCACCAGGGCCTGCCAGGGCCTTCTGCTGAGAGTGGGTGCTGGGGTGCCAGGGGGCCTTCTCACGTGTTAGCATTCCACCCTCAGCCCTCATGCACCACTGCAAAATGGCTAGGTCTCTTCCCTTCTCCTAGTTGTAGGCTGCTGTGAGGATATGGTTGGCTCGTGCTGGGAAAGGGGAGAATCTCAGTTATTTGAGGAGGCCCTGTGAGCCTGAGCTTTATCAGAATTTTGCCCTCTCCCTGTAACATCCAGTCTCTGCCTTGTATCTGTGGTCAGAGGCTCCTGCCCCTCCTCAGCAGGAGACTTGTGCCTGTACCGGTGCACCTTCTTAGTTCAGAAGGTTCACTCCCCTTCTCCCTAGGACAGATTTCACTCTTCTCCTCTGCCCCCAGCTGCAGTGTTTGCCTGCGCCCAGGCATGGGCAGGCTCTGCTGCCCCTTGCCCTCCTGCCTTAAGGCTCGGGCTTGGTAAAGAGAAGAGCCCAGGAGGGGAGTGCATGGGGTTTGATGCCTATCCCCCAGCATGTGTCGCTTATTTCCTGCCTGCTAAGGGGCCCCTCTCCAGTTTGCTTTCCTGATGCCAGACTGTCTCATGTGATGTGTACCCAGGGGAGGGCAGCAAGAAAATTCACAAGAGTTGATAAGTGTACACGCCTCTGTCTCTGAGGATTTATGTTTGTATATATACACAGGTACATTGGTCATTGCTACATTGTGTACATTCCTGTTTCTAGCTCATTCCCTGCTGGCTACAAATGTAAATAGTCTTAACCATAAAATCGAAAGGGAAAAAGTCTCATTTGTATCTAAGATATTTTTTCTAGGGCATTGTTGTGTCCACTCAAAGTAGCCACATGGACACTGTCAGTCTTCGGGTCTCACGAGACATAATAGGGACACTCACTAGAGGACCTCTTGACATCTGTTATGCCTCATAAGCCTTCGAGGCTGCTCAGAGCCTTGACCTTTCCACACCAGGCTGCCTAATGCTGCTAGAACTTCTTATTTAGGAAATTGATTTGTAGATGGAAGTGTCTCAGCATCTGAACACTTGCTTTGGAAAAAATATGTTCCATGTCCCAGTTGAACACACTAGGAAACTCTGCTCTGTGTCAGTCCCTGTGGACACAGAGTTCTGCCAGCGGGAGCTGCTTGAACTTGCATAGCGGTTAAATGCATTTCCAGACATACGGAGACGGGGGGGGGGGGGGGGGGGGGGGGGGGGGGGGGGGGGGGGGGGGGGGGGGGGGGGGGGGGGGGGGGTTGCCGTGCGGGAGAGACTGCGCTAATCACTGGTTTTCACATGCTCTTGTCTTACAGATCATGTCCAGTAGTGCAGATGATTCACATGATTCACTTGTTTTCTTTATTTACTTTACATTTTTAATTATAATTTTATCTTTATAATTTATTTTTATAGACAACTGATTTTACTTCTGGAATTATATAGTCCCAGAGATGTTTATGACTATTTGCGTCCCATTGCTCTGAATCTTTGTGCAGATAAAGTTTCTTCTGTTCGTTGGATTTCCTACAAGTTGGTATGTGTTAAAATTTTTACAATTTTAGAACAGCTATTTAAAAAGATCTTAGAACAGAAGATACATTCTTCACTTGTCTGTGTTCACCCTCCTAGGTCAGTGAGATGGTGAAGAAGCTGCACATGGCCACACCACCCACATTTGGAGTGGACCTCATCAATGAGCTTGTGGAAAACTTTGGTAGATGTCCCAAGTGGTCTGGTCGGCAAGCCTTTGTCTTTGTCTGCCAGGTAAGTGAAGACTTTCCCATTTATACACCTTTTTCTATCTAAAACTATCATTCTTTTTTCACTATTGGCCTCTCAACACCCTCTTTCTTATCTTTACGGAACAGAGTTTTGCTAAGGGGCTCATCATAGGATCACCCATTCTCTGGAGTTGGGTGTTTGCCCTGCCCCTCCCACAGCCGTCCACTAGAGGGTGCTCGGGGGTCCATGGCCCATCGCACGTGTGCAAGTGGATGTGACTGCACACTCGAGGGCTCCGTGGAGCCATTTAAAAACTGCGTGGGGACTTAAAATTATGTCATCTCTGTTTCAGGTTCTCAAGTGCCTGGAATATTGGTTTAAAAAGAAGTAACTAAAATCCGTAACACTGAAGTTGTCACTAAAAGATAATGCTAGCTGGTATTATGGTTTGATAGACCAACTCAGCAAATCTAAAGCAGCTGTTTCTCTTCCCCAGACTGTCATTGAGGATGATTGCCTTCCCATGGACCAGTTTGCTGTGCATCTGATGCCACATTTGCTAACCTTGGCAAATGATAGGGTTCCAAACGTTCGAGTGCTGCTTGCAAAGACATTAAGACAAACCCTGCTAGAGAAAGGTGGGTGGGCAGGTGACCGTGTCAGGAAATTGTACTTGATGGGGAGGGGCTTCGTAGACCATATGGGTAGGTAAGTCGCTGAGCAGTAGTGTATGTCCACAAACATAATCTGATAGAAGGATATATTCCTCCTGAGAGAGGACATAGATTAGAAGACAGGGACTTTTTTGCCTTTCTGCTCTAGTTGCATTTGTTTCATAATTGCAAACTTACTTGTTTGAAAAATTGGATTGTCACTTAAGATGGTATGTTAAACTCCTGCCTTTGGTTGGCCCCCTGACATCTGTTAGGGACTGTTGTTTGGGGCCAGCAGGCATGTTTGTGTTTCCCCCTCCTCCTCATCCATCAGACCAAAGACAAATGCCCCCTAGTATTTGCTTTGCTGCAAATCCTAATCTGCTCAAGATTTTGCTTATTTCTTTTAATCCCCCTAAAATACCTAATGAATATCACTTAAATGCATGAACTCATGAATGAAGCACAGAAAGAGGTTTGAGTTGATTTATAAGAGTATGAGTAAATGAATGCTGTTTCTTTATTCTCCTTTAGAATCCAGTTAAATTGTTTTAGGAACAATTACAAGGAAATAGCTAGAGAAGACTGGCTTTCAGTCTGCGTGTGTGATTGGTATTTGGGATGTTTTTTACTGAGTGAATTAATAGCTGTCAAACGTGTAAGTTTTAATATATCAGCTTAGCACAGTGAAGCCATTTAGTCTGTTCTTTTTAAAAACAGTCAAGATCAACATTCTAATTCTCAGGGCACCTGGGTGGCTCAGTCGGTTAAGTGCCCAACTTCGGCTTTGTGGGGTCAAGCCCCATGTCAGGCTCTATGCTGACAGCTCAGAGTCTGCAGCCTATTTCAGATTCTGTCTCTGGCTCTCTCTGCCCCTCCCCTGCTTGTGCACTGTCTCTGGCTCTAACATAAATAAACATTAAAAAAAATTTTTTTTAAACCTTCTAATTCTTTTACATTTGGGGAGGGGTTTTTTGTATCACGGAAATCAGTTTGGATTACTGTTTATAATTCCGCGTGGCTTGTGTTTATACTTGGAGAAGTTAGAATTATGATGAAGAACTTCGTGCTCTCGATAAAACTGTGTGTTCATTAAAACTGATTTCATTTGTAATCTGCCCTTTCATTTCCAGAATACTTCTTAACCTCTGCCACCTGTCATCAGGAAGCCGTAGAACAAACCATCATGGCTCTTCAGATGGATCGTGACAGTGATGTCAAGTATTTTGCAAGCATCCACCCTGCCAGCACCAAACTCTCTGAAGATGCCATGAGCACCGCTTCTTCTACCTACTAGAAAGCTTGAACCTTGTCGTCCTCCTGCTTCCTGGGGAACCACGGGCTGGCAGGCGCTCCACACGTGTGTGATCTGGGACAGCCTTTGGGAGGAGGAGAGACCTTCCTCTCTTGCAGACTTAATTGCAGATGCAAGTTGCCTACACTGATACCAGGGATCTTAAGAGTCAAGAGAAAGTACAGTAAACACTATTATCTTGACTTTAAGGGAAAGTAATTTCTCAGAGGATTATAATTGTCACCGAAGCCTTAAATCCTTCTGTCTTCCTGACTGAATGAAACTTGAATTGGCAGAGCATTTTCCTTATGGAAGGGATGAGATTCCCAGAGACCTGCATTGCTTTCTCCTGGTTTTATTTAAATAGGTGGAATGGCAGCCAGAAGGCGGCTGTGAGCCAGGATGCAAAAGAGACCGTCAGTATTAGCCCTGTTTCCACGCAGGCAAGGACCTGTCGGTTCTGTGGCCCTCTGCCCAGTCCGCCCTAAGTGTGAATAGTTTTTGACGTGTGTAAATGGGAGAGGAGATTTTGGGGGGTTTCTCCTAAGGGCTTGATGCTAACACTAAAGTAGAATCTGATTTTAACTCTTAAATGCAGCATATTGCTGTGTACGTTACAGAACGTTGGCCAAGTATCTATGTCCTGATTTTTTTCATGCTGGTCATGACCTGAAGGAGTTTATTGGCACGTGTGCTGTATGTCAGGTGTTTTTTATCTTGATCACGACCGGCTGTGGGGTGCGGCTTTCCTTCATGCGCTGCACACACCTGTGACCACTCTAGGGAGTGCTGCCGTCTTTAATCGTGCTCTTTAACCTGTTGTGGCACAAGTTTTCTTGTCCAAATAAAATTTATTAATGAGATCTATTTAGAGAGATATATGCACTTCTGATTGTTTTCTAGGTGTCTGCAAATAAATGCAATTTGTGACCTATAGCACTGATTTAGTATAAAGTGGGAAAACTAGATTAAAATATTTCTTTTAAGTAGCTTAGTAATGTCTTTGCCATCTGCACCTGCCACTCAGGGCCAGACTTTGCTCTCGGTGGATAGTGGGTTGTCCTGGGCGCCAGGCCCCTGGGTCTCTGCCTGCAACTCCTGGAGGCCCAGGAGGCCTGGTGTGCACCGGGCACTAAGTGCTGAAGCTGTTTCCGGGCGAACATTCGGAGCCTCTGTCATTTCTGCAAAATGGGGTAGTGACACGGGCTTGTCCATGAGACAGCATGGAAGTGTCTGTCGCTCTGATGACCCCGGGATGGAAGGCCCTCGGCCCGAGTCCCCGTGGTGCATGTGTGAGCTTCGGTTTCAGTGACTCAGTTGCCAGGGACTCCTCAGGGTTGCAGAGGCAGGCAGGACGGGCCCCCTTGACCTTGGTGCGTGGATCTGGGAACGTGTAGGCTGCTTTCTGTTCAGACCATTACAGAGAAGCCTTGTGTTTCTTACTCTCGTGTTACAGCCCTGGGACCGTAGTATGAGCAAGTTGCGCTAGGACAGAGGAGGCAGGAAGTACACAGGCAGCGTGTGGAACGGGTGCTGAGGTCAGGGCTGGAGAGAATAGGAAGGTGATGAGGGGTCGGTGGGGCCTGGAAGGCAATCAGAGCAGAGATTGGAGGAGGGTGTGGCCTTGTAGCCAAATCTCTGGAGTGCATATTCTCTGATACTAAGTTCTGATAATACAGTTTGCCTCCCCAAATTTCAGGTGTATAAACTACAACTGAAATTGTGCAACTGTAAACAGACTACTGCAGTTACACACTAACAGCATCATTTTCTTTTAAGCAGTGGTAAGAATAGTATGTTTTGGGATGAAGAACTTGAACCTAGGGTAAGCTGATAAATGCACCTGCCAGTTCTTCCTCTTGAGCCTTCCTGCTGCCGCCCGGTCCCACGCTGAGGTGCCCCAGGGGCCACATGGCATTCCACTTATGCCCATGGCAGTGCCTACAAGAGCCACCTGCCCTGTTTAGCTGCGACTGTAATAAAAGCAACGCCAGTGTGGATGGTAATGAATTCAAAATAAGGAAAAAGATGCAGGTGTGACCTCTTAGATTCTCAACTGTATTTAGCCCTTGCAGCGGGCTGGCTGAGGTGTGGCTGGCCCTGCTTCAGGGCATGATGGAGAGCAGTGACTGGGTCCCCAGGACGGCCAGGGCGCCCTCTCGGTCAACGGGATTTCCTAAGGGAGAAGAGTGGGCTTCCAAAGGCAGCACAAACCCAAGCAAATGAGGAAAGTTGACGAATCAGCAGCTCTTTAATATCCTCTAGGAGGCAAGAACTACAAACCAGTTAGTACTCAAATTGATTTCATAATAGATGGATAAAATAGTAATAATGTTGTCCTAGGTATTTAATATGGGTGGCCAATCTTAGAAGATATTCGTGATCTTAGGACTTTTGAGGGAGGTCGACAAGATGAAGAGGAAAACTATTTTTCAAAAACTAGAGCTCATTACTCAGTGGGTACTGTTGGTAATTGCTGGGTGCTTCCTGTCCTCCACTCTCCCCTCCCAGGCGGGGAGCGTATGGCACACCCTTCCTCAAGCCTGCCTGGCTCTGCATCACGGTGCCGGATGTGATCTTGGCTACTCCGCCCCTTGTCTGAGAGAAATCTGTTGATGATCTTTCCTGAGTGTTCAGGGCATCCCTTTACCCAGCCCCAGATCTCCAGACCTGTTTGTGTAGTGGGATGGTTTGGGGGCTACCTTTTGGCTGTGATCTTTGTCCCTGTGTCTTGGAGGTATTTCTGTGACCACTGGTTTTTCTGGAACCCTCTAGCTGAGTTGGTGAGTGCCGAGTTCCTGAGAGAGCTTACCATGCAAATGTCCTCCAAGCCGCCCAAGCTGCTGGAACATCCATCCGAGGCAATTCTTAGTTTGCCTGGCAGGCAGTCGGGCCACAGTGTGTTACTGACCCTTCCCACACCTGTTGGGTTTGGGCCCCACATTATACGGGGTGAGTCTGCTTCCTGGCACCTCGGCAGCCAAGTACACTCAAGGAAGCAAGTTGAAAACCTGCCCCCTGCAGCGTCAGGGGAGCACGGAAGTCTGAAACAGCAGGCATGACGGCATATTGGGGAAGCATCGGGAGCACTACTTCACAGACACAGCTCCGAGGAGGGAGTGTCGAGGGGGCAGCGGGGTTTGAAACTGACCCATCAAAAAGCGGGCTCAGCATCTGGAACCCACGTGATCATTTCCTTGTACGGTAATGCTTCCGTGCAAGATTCCAGGGGATGGAAGGAATGAGTGACGGGAGGAAAAGAAACTCCCCGCAACTCGAAACCATGTGAATGGCCTTCTTACAATTAATAATCTTCTGAGGAAAAGGAGTTGAGTCTGGAAATAAATGTGAGTAAACAGGACTCTGTTGTTCTGTTGTATTTGTGAATTCCTGTCTCGAGCCTTTCTGAACTCCACGCGACAGGTGGAGAAGGTCAAGAGCAAGGCCACCTGGAGGGGTCAGTTGCTGGGGTTGGACGCCTGGGAAGGAAGGTGCCTGGCTGCACCTTGCACTAGGGCCTGTGGTCAGCAGGGTGGAGCCCCACGTGGATGGAGGCCAGGCCCTGCCCGCTTTGTGCTCGTGATGGTTAAGTGACCTGGATGAGTCAAAGCCAACAGGGTTCATGTACCTGCTGCTCATTAGGAAACCAAGGTGGTAGTTTGGGGAAGGGGAGGGTGAGGAAGCCCAATTCTCTGATTCTTCCACCAGAAACCCCAAATCCGAGACGATGTGATCCTTGAGTGCGAATGAATGTTTTGGCCCAGGGGAAGTGTTGACCTTGAGAACATCTGCCTGCTCATTAACACAGAAATCCCAACAGTGACATGTTTTGTTGAAGGCATTTCTGCAGTGAACTCCAATCAAGCCAACTGAATTCCTTCATCTGTTTTCTATAGAGAACAAACTCGTTTTAATCTTACAGAAACTATTTTCCTTAAGAATCCTTTTCCTAGAAACTTGGACAGCGAGCATTCCACTCCGGGATCATGTTTTACTCCACACAGGGTTTTACGTTGCTGTCGCAGATTTATTTTCACCAACTCATTTAAGTCAAATTTTGCTGATATAAATTTGGCCAGATTTGATACTTGTTTTTAGTAGGAAAGTTTAGCATATAAATCTCTCAGCCTGACCAGCTGTATTTCGTGTTCATGATGCCAACAGTTATTAATTGGATACAAAGCATGTACTGGGTCTTGTCTGTAGATGTTCTGTGAGGAATCAGGTGGCCTAGGAAACTGTTGCCACCTCCGTCCCTGTGAAATGCTGAGGCATGGAGCTCGCCAGTAGCCCAGCAGCCTGGAAGGGCACGAGTTTGGGAAGGAAAATATTGGAGGACAGGAACACTGCCTCTTCCGTCCCTGACAGGAGGAGAGTGGGCCAGCTTCTCCTGGGAAGTGGACAGTCTCACTTGGCTTTCTCTTCTCAGTTCCAGGGAGGCCACGCCGGCTGCCATTTAACCTCCCGTGCTGCCGCAGCAGGGCTTCGTCCCCTCAGTGGGAACCCCCACCCTCAACGAGAAATTTCTCAGGGACTCCCACAGTCACAACGGTGCAATGTGGTGTCTGTGTGCATCGGCAAGCCACCACCTGCTCTGTTTTGGATGGCCATTTATTCTGAGATGTTTCGAGTTGTTTTGTTCTGGCTTTTAAATATTGCTGTTTAGGGGTACCTGGGGTGCCTCAGCTGGTTGAAGTCTGACTTCAGCTTAGGTCATGATCTCCCGGTTCATGAGAATGAACATGAATGAGCCCGAGCATGGAGCCTGCTTCGGATTCTGTCTCCCTCTCTGCCCCCCCCATAAACATTATAAAGAAAAAGATTAAGTATTTAATATTTATTTCGTTTCTTAGTTGCCAACCAGTGCGTTAATATGTATGACAGCGCCCACCTGGCGTCTGGCCATCTGGACAGGTGATCATGGTCACAGTGGCCACATCAGCCACAGCTGGTATGCAAGCCTGAAGTCCAGGAAGTCCCAGGGGCAGCCCTCCTGTAGGTGACCAGAAGCAGCGAGCGTCAGTCAGGTACAGGGTTGTGGGACCAGGGTGGCGGCATCCTCCAGTGGCTTCAGAGTTTTCCCTTCGGCTCAGCCACCATCTCCTGTCAGCTGCCTCCTTCTGTACACAGATACCCCCACTGGTGGTCAGACTATCTGCTTGCTCAGCAAGGGTCCCCACTATCTTACATTTAAGGCAAAGAGCTAAACTGGTCAATCCTAAATCCACCCTTCCCTCCCCAGTTCCAGCTACTTGGTAGCATAAGCGCCTCCCATTTTTTCTCCTGTGCGTTATACCGAGGCGGCTCCTTCTGTACCTCTCAAACAAGAAAGGGTCTGCCTTGTGCAGCACTCAAGGTCAGTGTGACCTTCTGCAGATGCGTGAGCAGACCCATCGCTAGTTAACGCACTGAGGTGGGGTAACCAGACAAAAAATAAAAATCCAGAAAAGGAGGAGCCCGGACACTCTTACTCAAATATTTGTCACTGTTGATGTGAAAGTAAAATGTAACAGGATGTCCACACTTTAATGGCAATCTCGCTGTAAGGTCAGCATAAGTCAAAAGACCGAAGTCCGGGGAGCATGAAAGCATCACGCTCAGGGGCTCTTCCTCCCAAGGGGTCCCCGTGACACAGACAGGCCTGGGCAGCCCCACCTGCCTGTTGATGTTTCATTCCAGAGAACTCACCATTCCTCCCATGCGGCCCCTCCCTGCTTAGAAAGGCAGAGAGCAGATGTCATTGACATAATCTTAATAGCAGTAAGTGATAGATTTTTTTAGCCCCAGAATTTTTGGTGTGATCTTTATCCCAAGGCTACAAACAGGCTCGTGAAGAGACAGCTCATGCTTTGCTAATGGGAATTCTTGGCAAGTTTCTGGACTGTTGAGCTGGGCACCCCAGAGAATCAAGCTTGTTCCCCGCTCCCCGGGTCTGTTTTGAGGCCATCAGTACTGGGCCCACGATTCCTGCACAGAGGCTACTTCATTCCCTCTGTCCCAGGGGGTGTTGTGACAGCACACACATGCCATGTCACCGCTTTGTGCCTTGGTCTCCTGTGTTTGTAAACAAGACAACGGGCCCAAAGTGGAGTCGCTTATTATGTTATAATCTCCATGACTCCGCTTACAGCTTCAACTGTCTCAGAAATGGAATTTGAGGGTAATGGATTCAGGCCATCCTGGGAAAGCAACTTTGCAATAACCAACTTGATTTTTTTTTCTCTGCCAGTTATAACTTCTTTGTCTTTGCTCGCTGCAGCCTATGAAGATATCATTTCGTATAGCTCCTTGGAACTCCTTTGGTCTACTAGACAGGATATTGCCTGACCGAAGTCAATTTTTCCTCAAATTTTTAACATGCCTCAGTTTGTAACCAATCTGGTGTCAAATGTGGGATCTAAAAGAGACATCCCTCAGCCCCCAGGACCAGTGAGCAACCTGTCATAGGTACTGATCGAGCCTCTTGATCTTGCTGCTTTCTTGTTGCCTTGGAGGTGGTGGGTAAGTCCTTCTTAGCTACGACCGTACAGCTTTTGCATTATGAGCTTTCAGACTTTATTTGAGCCACCGCCACCCCCACCCCCACAGATTGGGTCTGACTTAAAAACCAAAATGGATCCAGATTTAACTAGGTCCAGCCTGAAAACTGGATTGCGTCCAAGGTCAGACTAGGTCCAAGTTGGAAACCGGACTGGGTCTAGGGTCGGACTAGGTCTAACTTAGCTGGACTGGGTCCAATGTGAGGCCTCAGATGAATAAAATTTGTTATATAAGGCTGAACAAGCAGGTTTACCTCACCAAGGATAATCTTGAGTTACATAGTGGCCACAGTGGACTTTTAACCTAGCTAAGCTTATCCATTTATGACATGCCTAGAGAAAAATGGGTCTTAGCCAAGCACTCACCATTAAAAGTAGAGGGGAAATTATTTTTCCCCGTCTACAGTTTCTGGTGACCAGGAAGACACCTGGTGGAACAACGCACTCACTGCAGCCAGGATCCTGGGGACAAGTGGCAGAAGCCAGCGAACTGTGAGAATGCTTACCAGTCAGCACTCCTGTGTCTCTGTGGTGCCTGGTCCAGAGAAGAAGGTAAAACCCTCCTGTGCCCCTCCCTTTATTCCCAGTTCAGACGGGCAAGCAAGAAGCATGCATAAGAATTAGGTCTTTTGGGGCACCTGGGGCGGGGTAGAGGGGGCGCTCGGTTGGTTAAGCATCTGACTCTTGATTCCATTCAGGTCATGATCTCTCAGTTCATGAGGTCAAGCCCCAAGTTAGGCTCCATGCTGACAGCTCAGAGCCTGCTTGGGAATCTGTCTTCCCCTCTCCCCAACCCTCCACTGCTTGCATTTTTCCCCTCTCACATAAACATTAAAAAAAGTAGATCTTTCAATTGTAACGTGGAATTTGCTTTCATTTACCCATTGGTTGTTGATCCTTTCTCTCCCATGGACAGTTGTATTGTCTTATTGTCCATCTCATTTTATATCCACAGAACTTAGCTTGTCAGCTTTTATGCTGGGGACCTCGAAAGTATAGCTGGACAAAAACATGGGTTACATTTTCCATGGGGGCTAGGGTCCAAACTTCTTTTGCCAACTCAGGGGAACTGTCTCTTCTGGCTGGCTGTGGATAATCAGACTGTAGTGTCTTTTGCACCTTCCTTGGGGACACCTCTTGTGTCAATGGGGTGGTTCAATACTAACAGGAATATTTATTGTTTGTCTCAGCTGAAAGACCAGCTATTTGAAAGAATTTTTTTTTAATTAGCTAAAAGGCCAGAAGTTGGCCAAACTGGAAGCTGATATTCAGAGCCTAATAGCAATTTTAGGCCTTCTCCCCAAAGTTAACATGAAACTTATGTGTCCCAAAGGGAAGAAAAATATTCTGAAGTCTTTGTAGAAAGATTTAATAAAATATTCCAAAGACACAGAACAGAGCTCTAAAACTAGAAAGTAGGAATCTTTTTTATTTCCTTAATTGATGATCTTCTCCCTGATATAAAAGCAAATTGCGGGCACCTGGGTGGCTCGGTTGAGTGTCCTGCACTTGATTTTGGCTCAGGTCATGATTTCAGGGTTGTGGGATCAAGCCCCACATGCTGAGCATGGAGACTGCTTAAGATTTTCTCTCTCCCTCTGCTCCTCTCCCCACTTGCATCCTCTGTATATAAAAAAAAAGGGGGGGGACAGTAAATTGAATATAATATAGTTGGGGACACCTGGGTGGCTCAGTCAGTTGAACATCCAACTCCTGTTTTCAGCTCAGGTCATATCTCAGGGTCATGGGAGCAAGCCCTGAATCAGGCTCTCCACTGATAATGGAGCCTGCTTGGGATTCTCTTTCTCTGAGCCTCCCTCCTCCACCCACTGCCACTCAAACTCTTTAAAAAAATTTTTTTTAAAGATAATGAAGTTGTGGTTGGGTAGGTGAGGCAGCCTCTTGAGATCATTCTGGTTGCAACCCAATCTTTGAGGAATTCAAAACAACTATACTTGGGGTGCCTGGCTCACTCACAGGAGTGAGCAACTCGATCTCAGAATCATGCGTTCAAGCCCCACACCGGGTGTAGAGATTACTAAAAACAAACTTTAAAAAATAAATAAGAACGTGTTTGCCTTACAAATTGAGCCTTCACAACAACAGAAACGTGGCTCTGAATCTAAAGCTCACCTGTCATTCTCATGAACCCTAAAACCTCCTCTGTTCACCTCAGAAGGCTTGCAGGTATAAAAGATGTGGACTTAGGGAATAAAAGACCTTCTTAGCAGAACATGCATTCTTTGTGCCTTTTGAGATGGAAGAGTTTCTCTACCTGGTCTGCTCGATGCAATGTTTGTCAGGAAAAAATATATATCTTTAAAATCTTCACAAATATTAGTGAAAAGTTTAAGCCACCTGAACAGATAACCTTACTTTATTCCATTCTGTCAGGAACAAAATTTAGATCCACCTGTTCTGTTGTAAACTAGTGAGTTTTGCATTCTTTCTACAGCTAAAGTCTTAAAATGAAAGCTACAAGATCTGTATCTATATATTTATGTATGTCAATGTATATATGTTATTGGTGTTGCTAAAATTTAATTTGTAAAGAGCCCCATTTAATTGGCTTAAAGACAAACGTATTATATACATCAAGTTTACTCTCAGAAATACAGAAACTAATCCAAATGGTTTTCTGGTTCCTGTGATCTTAGATAATCTTCAGTAAATCAAAGCTAGTTTTAGTTTGTTGGTTTAATTAAACAGGCATGTCTTATAGAGTTATTAACATTAAATATAATGTGTACATATTCTACCTTAGTTTACTAAAAAATCAAATAAGCTCACATTATCTCTGTTACAGGATTTGTCAGCAAGAAAGATAAGATGGTGCTAGCTGTTTAATATCATGAAATTTTCATGACTGGTCTAAATGTTAAGAACAAGTAAATTAAATAGATGTAAATGAACTTTCCAACAATTATGCTTTTGGGTATGTCTACCTAAAAATAGTCTTCAGGAGGCGGGGCCAAGATGGCAGAACAGCATGGAAGTTTTTCTTTTGCATCTTGTGTCCATGAAACACTAAATCATCCACACCTAGAAAACTGATTTGAGGATTAATGGGACCATCTGCACAACCTGAACCACGGAACTCAACAGTACGTGGCTTGGAGAGGTGAGATGGGGGAGACAGAAGCCACACAGGGCGCAGGGGCTGTTTTTGCTTGCAGAGAAAGGATGGAGATGAGGGAAAGTATAAGGAAAGCACTCCCCCCAAAAGCAGCTGGAGAGAAACAGGAAAAGCAGAAATAGCTGCAGGGACTGAACAAAAAGGGAGAAAGGAGAGGATTTAAATTCCATTAAGACACTATAAACAGGGGGAGCACAGAGTCTGAAACTCCACAGCTCAATACCTGGTCGTGCTCTGGTGGGAAGGGCGAATCCGCAGGAGCAGAGAGCGAGGTCCAAGGGGTCCTCAGGCCACAGTGGGAGAGGCGGTGTGACCACCCCACAGGCAAAGGTCCCAGCAGACTCCAGAGAACAACCACATTCGCTGGTGCTGGAACAAGGTCGTTAAGGGGGAAGCCTGGTGCCAGGTGTGTGTTGTGATTTTCCATAATCCCTTAAACGCTGCTGCTACACTATCACATTAACTTTTTCTGAGGCGGGCTGGCACCCAGCTGCAGTCTCCAGGCATCGGCAGCAGCATGGTCCCATGAGCATTCCTGGGTGCTGCTGGCACCTGGCCATTGCTAAGTGAGACCCTCCCCCAAAAGGTCTGAGTGAGTCAAAGCTACAGTCCCTCAGAAGTGAGGGACTGGGAAACACAGCTGCATCTGAGATAAAACTCAGGAGGGAGGTGCCACCTGGCAGCCTCACAGCTTGGTCACAGTGGAAAAGCAGGAAGCATACAGGATCAGCAAAGGAGAGGTAGGGCGATTGCTGATTGGGGACAACAGAGTTCTAATACTAAAGATTGGGTAGCTAGGTGGTGCCGTTTTCACCCCTCCTGCGTGTGTCCCTATACATACCTACAAGCACAACAATCCATCACAGTAAGCTAAGCAGTGCCATCTGGTGGAGAACGGAGCTGTTACACTAAACCCCGCCCAACCAGGCCAACCTCATTCTTCATGCACATAAGTCTCTCTGCCTGCTTAGTTTACAGACTATAAAGTGCTTCACAGTTTGACTTCTAGGGGAAAATCATGTACTTTCAATTGTATTTCAGTCTGTTCACTGGTCCATCTATTCGATTTTCTTTTTTTTCTTGAATACAGAAAAATTATTTTCAATCTTTATTAAAAATATTTTCTCTATTATTTTGTAAGATTTTCAAATTCTATTTTACCTCCATCATTTTATTTCATTGTAATGATTTTTTTCAAATTTTTAAACTCCCCCCCCCACTTTTTCTCTAATCAATTAAGCTGCTTTCAACAACCACACCAAAACATGCCTATGATCTAGCATCCTTTGATTTTGTGTGTGTGTGTTTTTAATTTTTAACACCTTATTTTTAATGCCTTTAGTAATTCCTTTTCTTCCTTCAAAATGACTAGATGAAGGAATTCACCACAAAAGAAAGAGCAGGAAGAAATGATGGCCAGGGTCTTAACACAGATACAGGCAAGATGTCTGAACCACAATTTAGAATCACAATAATAAGAATCCTAGCTGGGGTTGAAGAGATTAGAATCCCTTTCTGTGGAGATAAAAGAAGTAAAAACTAGTAAGGATAAAAATTTTTTTTAAATGCTGTAACAGAGCTGCAATCTCGAATGGGTGCCATGGCAGCAAAGATGAAGGAGCAGAGCAGCAAATCAGTGATACAGAGGACGAACTTTTGGAGATCAATGAGGCAGGAAAAAAGAGGGAGACTAAAGCAAAAGAGCACAATTGAAGAGAAATCAGTGACTCATTAAAAAGAAACAACATCAGAATCATAAGGGTCCCAGCAGATGAAGAGAGAGAAAGGGGTAGAAAGGTTGTGTGAGCAAATCATAGGGGAAAACTTTCCTAACCTGGGGAAAGATACAGACGTCAAAATCCAGGAACACAAAGGACTCCCGTTAGATTCAACAAAAACCATCAACAAGGCATATCATAGTCAAATTCACAAAATACTCAGGCAAGGAAAGCAGCAAGGAAAAAATTATGAAAGTAGCAAGGGAAAAAAATGTCCTTAACCTACAAGGGAAGACAGAGCAGGTTTGTAGCAGACCTATCTACAGAAACTTGGCAGGCCAAGAAGGAGTGGCAGGAATATATTCAATGTGCTGATTTGGAAAAACATGCAGCCAAGAATTCTTTATTCAGCAAGTTTCCAGACAAAAAGGAGTTATGACAACTAAACCAGCTCTGCAAGAAACTTTAAGGGGGACTCTCTGAGGGGAGAAAAGACCAAAAAAGAGAGACCAAAAGCAACAAAGACTAGAAAGGACCAGAGACCACCACCAGAAACTCCCAACTCTAAAAGCAACATAATGGCAATCAATTTATATCTTTCAGTACTCTAAACGTCAATGGACTAAATGCTCCAAAAGACATAGGGTAACAGAATGGATTAAAAAAAAAAAAAAAAAAGACCCATCTATATGCTGTGTACAAGAGACGCACTTTAGATCTAAAGACGCCTTCAGATTATAAGGGGATGGAGAACCATCTATCATACTAATGGTCAACAAAAGAAAGCCAGAGTAGCCACTTATATCAGACAATCTAGACTTTAAAGACTTTACCAAGAGGTAAAGAAGGGCATGATATAATTAAGGGGTCTACCCACCAAGATGACCTAACAATTCTAAATATTTATGCTCCCAATGTGGAAGCACCCAAATATATAAACCAATTAATCACAAACTCATTGATGATACTACCATAAGTGTAGGGGACTTCAACACCCCACTTACAGCAATGGACAGATCTAAACAAAATCAATAAGGAAACAATGGCTCTGAATGTTTGGGTCTGGCATAGAATGTTCTCTGGGATAGATCACATACTGGACACAAATCAGCCCTCGACAAGTACAAAAAGATTAAGAAAAATTTGGAAAAATAACAATACTTGGAGACTAAACATCCTACTGAATGAATGTGCTAACCAAGAAGTTGAAGAGAAAATTTTTAAGTACATGGAAACCCAAAACCTCGGAGATGTAGCAAAGGCAGTCCCTAAGAGGGAAGTATATAGCAATCCAGGCCTTCCTAAAGAAGTAAGAAAGGTCTCATACACAACCTAACCTTACACCTTAAAGAGCTAGACAAAGAAGAGCAAATAAAATCCCAAACCAGCAGAAGACCCAAAGTAATAAAGATCAGAGAAGAAATCAATGCTTTTGAAACCAAACCAAAACAGAACAGATCAATGAAACCAGAAGCTGGTTCTTTGAAAGAATTAAGAAGATTGATAACCCCCTAGCCAGTTTGATCAAAAAGAAAAAGGAAAGGACCCCAGGAAATAAAATCAAGAATGAAAGAGGAGAAATCACCAACACAGCAGAAATACAAACAATAAGAAGAGAATATTATGAGCAATTATATGACAATAAAAAATGGGCAAGAAGAGAATATTATGAGCAATTATATGACAATAAAAAATGGGCAATCTGGAAGAAATGGACAAATTCCTAGAAACATATAAACTACCAAAACTGAAACAAAGCAATAGAAAATTTGAATAGATCTATAACCAGTAAAGAAATCAAATTAGTAATCAAAAGTCTCTCAAAACATGAGTCCAGGGCCAGATGGCTTTCCAGAGGAATTCTACCAAAGATTTAAAGAAGAGTTAACAGATACTATCTTGAAGAATGGAAGGAAAACTTCCAAACTCTATGAGGCCAGTATTACCTTAATTCTGGAATCAGACAACAGCCCCACTAAAAAGGAGAATAATAGACCAATTTCCCTGATAAACATGGATGCAAAAATCCTCAACAAGATATTAGCCAACAGGCTCCAACAATATATTAAAAAAATTATTCACCACAACCAAGTGGGATTTATACCTGGGATGCAGGGCTGGTTCAATATCTGCAAAACCGTATGATTCACCATATCAATAAAAGAAAGGACAAGAACCACGTGATCCTCTCAATAGATGCAGAGAACGCATTTGACAAAATAGAGCATCTTTTTTTTTAATTTTTTAAATGTTTTTTATTTATTTTTGATACAGAGAGAGAGAGAGCATGAGAGGGGAAGGAGACACAGAACCTGAAGCAGGCTCCAGGCTCTGAGCTAGCTGTCAGCACAGAGCCTGACACGGGGCTCGAACCCATGAATGTGAGATCTGACCTGAGCCGAAGCCGGAGGCTTAACCGACTGAGCCACCCAGGCGCCCCTAGAGCATTTTTTCTTAGTAAAAAGTTTTAAAAACTCTTTCTGGTAACTTGAAGGCTTAAAGTTACACTGAGATAAATAACGGATATTCATGGAATATATAAAACAGTTTCCAAATAAGATAAAAATACTGAAACATTACTCAATGAAGGTTTAACTACTTTTGGCTTCATTTTACATAGGAGATGACATTTGGGTCTTTCAGTAAACACGTTTTGTTCTGCATTGGAAATTTTACCAAGAGAAAGAATATGCTTTTAGCAACTTGGAAATGTATTTACAAATTTGCCAATCCACAGAATGCAGGCTTCACAGGCCACATTTGTTTACTTCTTAGTTTTCACTAGGAATGAAGGATCTAAGGCTTACAAATTCTTCTCAATGTATGTAATGAAAGCTACTTAGAAATTATAAGGATGGAAGGAAACATCTGTGTATGGAAACTAGGTAAGGAAAGTAAAATGAAAGTTGAATTTTCTAGAATTGAGAAAAAAACTAGGATAAAATCTGAATGGATAGAAAAAAGTTGTAGAAGGTTTGTGGAAAAGAATCTTGGGAACGGAATTTTATATGTGGTCAAGCTGGCTAAGATTAGATTTATGAAATTAGTTTTAATATCAAAATTACACTGGTACAAAATTAGAATGTGGTTTTCTCTCTGTTAAAAGGACAAAGCTTTCTTAGATTATTGGTCTGCTACTACAAAATTGCAAAGGTTGTTTTGTGATTGTTCTTTTTTTAATCTTCGGACAGCAAAGATTTTTTTTTTCTTCCCCAAATAACTTATTGTGCTTTCCACGGTCTCATATCAGATCTTTGATTACTTAAGAAAATCCAATTTTTGTCATATTGAGAGTGCTAACTTTTGTTCATCTGTGTTTACCTTAAATTCCTAGATTAACCATAACCGTTTAAAGTTTTATTTTTTGAGAGAGAAAGAGCATGAGCAGAGGAAGGGCAGAGAGAGAGAGAGGGAGACACAGAATCCAAAGCAGGCTCTAAGCTCTGAACTGTCAGCACAGGGCCCAATGTGGGACCCAAAGCCAGAGCTAGATGTTCAACTAACTGAGCCACCCAGGAACCCATACCTTAACATCTTCTTATTGTCGTTTTTATTATACAATTATTTTGTAATTATCCATGATCCTATTTAATCAAATAACATTTTCTTAAAATTCTCAATAGTCTTTTTAATTTCAAACTAATTTTGAGATTTATCCCAGAGGGCTCCTGGAAAACCTCAAAGGCTGTTTCTCATTAATTTAACATGTTAAAATGTGTGGGAAGTACTGTCAGATGCTTTGGTTGTGTATGTACAGTAAACTTTAGGTTATATGTGCATGGATACATCAGAAAACTGAAGTTTCTAGAGATCTGTCAAAACTCTCATTGTCCAATTATTATCCTAAATTACTGTATGCCACAGAAGTAACTTCATTTCCTTCTCCGGTGCACTCATCAGATCAGCCTTTAAGAAGGCTTAAACACAGCCATGCTTAAGTCTTCTGTCATTTACTGACTGTTGCTTTATTTTGATGCTTCTGGAAAAGTGAGATTCATGGAGAGCCCCTACCCCTATCCCACCCCCCGCCAAGTACTGACTACCTATACTGCTGCCAAATTACACGAGATTGAACCCTGGGTATTTATTTCACAACTAAAGATGGCACCACCTGACATCTAGTCCTGTGCAAATGCTGGAGACATCAAAATAAAACTGACCAGGAAGACAAGTGGTCGACATTGAGCCAACATCACCCCAAGACCTAGGGCTAAAAATGTTTCTTTCTACTCCTCCTTCCTTCTCTGGCCATCCTTTCCCTAATTCTTACATCATAAAGGTCTTTAGGATTCTTGTGTTCACCTCTTTGGCCTTGCCTCTGGCCCAGAAAATATCTCAAGCAGGTAATTACATCCAAACAACTGTTGGATTTGCCATGATGCTGGTGCTCCTATACTTCTGTCCATCACAAATTTCTGACTTCCGATGCCTCAGTTTCTCTGGAACAGGCAGGCTCAGCCATCTCTCAGTCCTGTCAGCCTCCCTAACCCTCAGGTCCATCTCCCAGTCTCCAGTTAACCCCAAATCTGGGGAACCTTGCATCCAGGCTATGGGCAAAGAAACAGACACAAGATGTTGACTAGAATAAAAAGACCCGAGCAGCCTACAGATCTGGAAATTACACTGGCTTCCGTGGCTGTCAGCTGTCCAGTCCTAAGCCACAGACTCCAACCAGAACTTCTAGGAGGTGTTCTTGATTCCAAATTCACTTCCTTCAACAGATTCCTCTACTCACCTGGCTAAGTGCTAATGAGGCTATGATCAGGAATCTCTCCTGAACTCTTTGAAGATACTTAAGAATTTGCCACTAGAGCAAGTAGCTGCCCAGTGACCACAAAAAAATCTCAGCTCTCCTGCCAAAGAGTCTCAATAATAGGAAAGCCTTCAGTTATTCAGCAGCTGAACAAGCAGGTGTCTGTGCTACAGTCAACGCCACTCACTGCACTTGGATGGACACTTAGGTGGAGGTTGAGACTCAGCTACATAAGAGCTGTTAACAAGCCAAGTGGCTTAAGTGGCTCCTTCAAAACAAATTATTTTTAAATATTTTTTTTGAAAGAGATAGGAGCAAGTCAAGAAGGCGCAGAGAGAGAGGGAGAGAGAGAGAATGCCAAGCAGGCTCCACACTGTCAGTACAGAGCCTGATGCAGAGCTTGAACCCATGAACCATGAGATCATGACTTGAGTCAAGAACAAGAGTTGGATGTTTAACTGCCTCTGCCACCCCGGTGGCCCTTAAGTGACTCCTTCAATAGGGTCTTTCTTTGTTAGGACTAATGGGTTTTGGGGACCATGGCTCTGAAGTGCACTCTGGATACTGGGATTATCCTGCTTACAATCACAGTAGCCCCACAGTGTGCTGAATCTCTCAAAAGTTTTAAATGCATGTCTGAGGCCACTTAGCACCATGCAAATGATCTCTCTTTAGGACAGAACATCAGAAAAGGAACAGAGAATGACCAACTTAAAGAATGGGAAGCCAACACTGTGATCCATGAAATGCTACAGAGATTTAGCAAAAACTACAAGAACCCCAGAGTGGTAGCAGAGAGGAGCAATAATGCCTTACATTTTGATCACATCTCTCAAGGCTAGGAGTCTCATTGAAAGGGGGGTATTATTAGAAACCAGATAAAAGGCCCAGAACAGTTGCTTATGCTAAGCCTCACGCCAGCAAAACACAACTGAATTATGGTTCAGCTCTCCCGGCGATGGAATCTTAACCAGGAATGGGACTTTGCAATAACCGATGCTCTTCTGCTGCGTTGGGCTGACTGACCTGTGCATCATTTTCAAAGGGCACATTCTACTGTCCACACGACGTCGCAAACAGAGGAAGCCACAGACCCAATTCCAGTCAGCTGGCAGTACAAACACCTGCTCCCTCAGCAGCAACCACCTACTGGGGGAGGAGGACAGCAAAGCCTCGAAACCAGCGACGGGCATCGAGTCCACCAGACCAAACAAAACGTTAGTTCACTCTTGGACCTTTAAGTATCATCCGACCAACTCCTTGTTAGCCACAGGACACTACTTCAAAGAAAGAAGGTACACACAAAAAAAGATGCTTTTGTTTTTGTTTTTTTTTTCCTCAAATGGCTGTTGAATTTATTTGATCAATAATGGTCCTGGCAAAAATTAGTTAATGAATGCTGAGACAACTGTAATGAAATACTCATTTGAAAAATCCATGACACCTTGATAGAAATTAGAGTTTACACAAACAAAAAGAAAAACCTTCGATATTGCCAGCAAATATAAAATAAATGTAATATGACCGAAAGGACAGCAAGAAGGCTTTTATATGTTTATATTTGACACCTGACCATATTTTCAGTCACCATAATATCTTCTCTCCAGATTTAAAAAAATAGTATGCTGATTTCTATAACAAAGCTTTTTTTCGTACAAAAATCAAACAATGGCCAATAAGTCACAACAGTGCAATAGGTAGAGAATAAAAAACCGCATCAAACAGGTGCTGAAAATAAATAGTAACGAGGAGAGGACAGAGCCCTCGTGGGGGGTTTGTTTCCATCACCTTGAGTGTGTGGGGTTCATCTTCACAGCCATGAAAGTTGACCTACCTCATGGGTGCCATTCATTCAGACAGAGCGTGACTGACAAAGGTGCCTGAGAGCTGACCTCCCAGATGCCTCAATTACCAGAGAAGTTGCAGAAGCAAGAAAATGGGGTCAGGGATCACAGCTATCATTTAAAGGAAAAGTTTTTTTCTATTGCTCAATCTTGTCAATTGGGAGTTCATCAGCAGGTTCACTGAGATCATAGGATACGGGTAAGTGAACACTTTTGTTTAAGAGCATATATGGCTTATTCAGGCAAAGAGACTTTTACATTCTAGCCCAAGCAAGCAATCTAAGTCATCCTGTGTTTAATGGAAGATCAGTCACCAAAGAAGATCCCCAGGTTAAGAAACCGATCCTCTGTGTGGATGCCTTAGGTCAGGCAGCTTACCTTTGACCAACTGGGTGAAAAGCATGTGCTGATCACCGGTGGCAAGGAGCCTGCAGGAGTGTGGCTGCTCCTCCACGGGGGGCCACGCTGCCCCAGGGCCAACGGGTGGGCTCATTGGCAGCTCTGTCTGTAACCAGTCAGGCCACCCTGTGACTCAGGCTCATGGACTGAGGTTTAGGGCCGTCAAAGAGGAGGGTGACAAGGCTGGGCAATGGTAACCTCAGTAAGAGCCATTCTGGCCAGTCAGGAAATCTGAGGAAGCTCCCCATTATAGAATCTGCACCGAGAAGGTGTAAAAGGCACAAGCAAGAGTGACTAGTAAGCAGAGATCCCGGAGGGTGACACTGTGGAGCAACCCACAAGGCAGGAACAGGATTTACCTTGTTTGGCTCTCCCACCTTGAACGAGAGAAAGAGATCCTGATTCTGCTGTAATAAAAAGCAAAGACAGACGATTTTTGGTTTAAAAAGCCACTCAAGGGTTAAAACAGTTTTAAGTTAACAAAGAAAATTAATCTTCAAATAAGCTGACACTATCTGGAAAACTCATCTGTCCCCTACAAGCCCACAATGCGTGCACTGCTTTGTCCTCCCGTGTAACCTGAGCCTGATGCGGAGAAGTCGTACATGTGAGAGAAGGAAGAGTCTGAGGAGAAAAGACATCTTTACAGAATGTACAGCAGAGAGTTGTGCACTCTGACTCTCGGGGTTACAGTAAGATGCACGGGTCTCGTCGGCTCTGGGCTGCTCAGATGGGCGTCTCCTTCCTGTCTCTGCTCGGTGACGGCTTGGCCTGCTCCTTAGCCGCTTTCGACTCTGGGGCGCCGTCTCTGGGTGGCTGGATGGCGCCCCCGCGCCTCTCGGGCTCCTCGTCTTCCTGCCCTGGCGGCTCAGGCTTGGCTCGCTGCAGCTGAAGCAGGCGGAGCTGCACCCGCAGCTCAATGATGGCCTCTCGCTCTTCGTGAATTGCTTGATTCAAATGATTGTTCTTTATCTTGAGGAAAGACAAAAGAACAGTCAGTCATCACTTAAGTTAGAAGCTCCAAAGGAACAGACTCAGGAACAGAGAACAGTTAGCAAGGGTATCCTATACAGGAATCTATTCTGTTTTAGTCAACTCAGTTGTGACAGGAGACAGGAACATGGATGTGCAAATGAGATATGTCAACACCTTGACCCAGAATGCACAGCATTCAAGAATGAAACTGCTGCTAATTACAAAAGAGTAAACACATCGGGAAAACATAAATGTACCATGAGAAAACAGTTAGCTTAATAATAATAAATATTTTAGTGTTTAAAATAGGTTTATATTTTGAACTAGCTTCTAACCAGCCCTTAAGTAAGTGGAAGTTAAAAGTGACTTTATCAACAATTAGAGGTGGCCGTTAGAGACAGGATAAAATCCCAGATTTATCTTAAAAGTGAATGTCCTTTGTCTTTGGTGAATAACATTACTTTACATCTGAACTGTGCTACTTAAGCAAACTACAGAAAACTATCAGTTCTAAATTATCTGCATGCATTCAGCACAGTACGTGCTGCTAATCCCGGAATCCCGCAAACCTCCCTTGGTAGCAGGCTACTAGCTGCACAGTGCGCCCTCCCCTCTCTGTGCTGTGACAATTCCACGCAGCATGTATTTCCCAGCTACCTACAGCCATGTGACTGCGCCTTTGCTAACAAGCTGTGAGCAGAATCCCTTAACCACTAGGCATTCTTGGATCCCTTCCTCCTTCCTGCTGAGAGTGGGCAGACCTAAGTGGCCACTCTGGACCCCAAATGTTTTCCACTTGGGTGGAGGGCTTCCTGTGTGGAGGGTGGCAGATCTGGATGCCTGCCAGGTGAGGGACGTAACTGTCTTGTTCAAACCATGAGAGTATTCTCTATTATAGCGGCTACACCTATATCCCAAGTACTAGAATTCTGGAATATATTATCCTACTTCGGATTTTCATGTGGTCAAATGTTAAGTAAGAAAGCAAACTAAAGAGCCAAAGTGAGGTCTTTCTAAAGAAGGGAAGCCCCCTGGTGGCCCAGGTCTCAACTGCTATTCTGCTTCTCCCACGACACACCTGCAGCTGTGGCCAGTATCCTGGGACATGGACCTCAGTGGGCAGTCCCTCTGAACTCTGTCCACAGGACTTCTGTGGGTAGTGGTTTCGTGTGGAATTCTAGTCTTCTATGAAGTGGGAGGCTCTGATTTGCCGCAGCAGCTGAGTGCAGTGGGAGGAGGGAAAGAAAGCTGTCCCTCCATTCTTAGAGTAAGACGAGAACATCTTTCCTCTCTCAACCCTTGAGGTACAACATTTGGAGACAATGATTAATCTGGGTTAAGAAGGGAAACTCCAGTCGGGATCACAGAAATCTCTTGCTTTTCACCATGAGGTTGCCTCCCAGATCCCTTGGCTGCTCCAAGGGTTAAGGGACCAGAGAAAACTTTGTCCCCATTTTACCCAAGAGTCTCTTCCTTCTTCCACCAGCATTGCTCTTTCTGCTCTTCTCTGGGAACTGAGCCCAGATCTCTCACAGCGGTTCAAGGGCAGGTGGGGCAGTCACCACAGCCCAGGCACGCCCAGTGAGGCCACACTGTACCGTGTGCCTGGCAGGCACCCACTCTCCGCCCTGCATGCTCCAGTGAGATGTCCCCTAAACTAACGCCTCAGCCTCCCACTGGCTCCCACAGAAGGGAGGACAGCCTATAAGGGAAACTTTCTGGAAGCTGGGTGCTCACTTCCAGCTCTTCGTTCTGCCTCTGTAGGTCCTCCAAGATGATCTGCAGCTCCTCTTCATCCTCACTCTCACTCTCGCTGTCGGAGGAGTACTCCTCGGTTTCGCTGCGGCCATGCTGCTGGCGGCTGCGGGTGGGAGGCAGAGAGAGAGAGAGACAGACAGTGAGCAGAGGAACACGTCGCTCCCCTCCCACCCTTCTTTTCCATTCACCAGCTTCACACAAGTCTACCCAACAGAGTGACTTAGGAAGAAACTTAAGGATGACTGATTCAGATGCCTAGTTCTTTTTTACGTGGAAGTCTGAGAGCTGAAAACAACTACACGTATTTTTAAGTAAACATTCTTGCAAACTTAAAACTAAAACCCTCTGCCTTCCTTTACCTCTGAATTTCAGCAATCTCAGCTCTAAGGCGTTCGATCTCTTCTTTTTCAGAGGCAATCTGTCGGCGTAGAAACTGCTCCATGGCTAGAAGCTCCTCCTGTTCAGTCAGGATCTCGTTCTCCTGAAATAATGACCACTGGTGAGCACCTTTGAGAGTATGGGTCTAGGGAATGTCACCTTTTTGGGGTCTCCTACATTGCCTTCAATTCTTTAGTCCCATACATAACACAAATTACAGGAAAGCCTGTACTGCAAAGCTTATAATCCTGTTTCCCTAATGTCATGGAAAGGCTGAGAAAAGGTAGACTACCTTATTTAGGAGGAACATGTAGATTTTTCTCAAGACATAAAATGCCACCTCAGAATCCCATGTCCTCATTTTGCGAAGTCTCCCTATGAAGCCAGCACCCTGGACACAAAGGTCAAAGTGACTATGTCTGTTTCTGATTTCCAGTCTCTCCTGAATGCCTTTCTACCTCTCAGTAAAGACCTCTTTTATCTATTTCAGAGTCAACTGTCTTGGATAGTGTCACTGGGAAAAGAAGGACCCAGAAGATATGCAGCTCATGTCAATATCACCTTAAAGCAGATCTAGTAAAGGAAAGATGTTCAAAGATAAAATCTTTTCTCCTCACCAAAATTCACCATCCTCCTCAACCCATGTCTCCGGAGATGATAAACAGTAAATATTCTGCTTTCACAGACACACATTTCTAAAACTGGATCACCAAAGGGAAAAACCCCTATCTGTCCAAGATTTAGCTAACCCCTCCAACCTAGAGAAAAGAACCAAAGCAGACAAAATTTCAGAGGCAGAAATGTAAGGCTATGGAAAACAATGTATTGGAGGCAAAGGTCTACAGCATTTCCTTTCTAACTCCTAGGTACTGAGAGGATAAGCACCTGTGACTGAACCAGAAAGATACTGTGGTCAAGTTCTAGAGGGAAGTGCTCAAAGTCTCCAGCAAGCATGAACAAGCTCTTGGAGATGCAATATGCAGTGTTCCTTCCCCACGTGTTTGTAAACACAGATGCTTTCCATTTACCCCGGGGGACCTATTAAAACTCATGTTCTGAGAAATATCAGACTGAAAAACTGAACTAAAGACATAATCTGGTGGCTCAGCTGGAGGACTGTCCGATCAGGTCATGATCTCTCAGTTCATGGGTCCAAACCCCTCATCAGGCTCTGTGCTGACAGCTCAGGGCTTGGAGCCTGCTTCAGACTCTGTGTCTCCTTCTCTCTCTCTGCCCCTTTCCCCACTAGCAATCTGTCTCTCCCAGAAATGAATAAACATTAAAATTTTTAAAAAGAAGTGACAGAAAAGGAAAGGAACCTGTAAAGCTTTAGGTAGCCCACACATGTGAATTTCTGGAAGTGCAGACTATTGTCAGAACCTAGAACTTTATTTCTGGTTAACCTCTGGGAGTTTTCAGAACAGAATAACGTTGACTTGAGAAACGCAGAGAGAAAGAAAAGAGCTCATCTCCAGCTCTATGACTGGAGTACAGTAGATACTCAAGAGTTATCTGTCAAATTAATGAATGAATAATAAAGCAATTCATCTCCAAACAACTGATATTCACCCACAAAAAATAAAATGAAAATATCTGAACAGGTGTTATCAGCAACAATCAAAGTTTCAAGGATCCCAAACATTATGGCTAGGAAAAACACATTTAAAATTTTTTTTTTGTTTTGTTTTATTTATTTTTGATACTGAGAGAGACAGAGCATGAGAGGGGGAGGGGCAGAGAGAGAAGGAGACACAGAACTGGAAGCAGGCTCCAGGCTCTGAGCTAGCCGTCAGCACAGAGCCCGATGCGGGGCTCGAACCCACAACCGTGAGATCTGACCTGAGCCGAAGCCGGAGGCCTAACCGACTGAGCCACCCAGGCGCCCCCAAAAACACATTTTAAAACATTAAAGTCTGGGTGCCTGGGTGGCTCAGTTGGTTGGTTAAGCATCTGACTCCTGGTTTCAGCTCAGGTCATGATCTCATGGTTCATGGGTTCAAGCCACTGTTGAGTGCAGAGCCTGCTTGGGATTCTCCCTCTGCCCCTCCACTGCTCATGTGCATGCGTGCACTCTCTCTCTCAAACTAAATGCATAAACTTAAAAAAAAATTAAAGTCCCATCTAACTAACATGAAACAAGTTATAACTAATCTGTAAGTTATGGAAAACACCTATAACTCAGACCCTGTGTGTGTGTGTGTGTGTGTGTGTGTGTGTGTATAAAATGAGATTAAGCATCTAAAATAGTGTCCAGTTAGAAGTAAGCAGTAGAGGATAGCTTCTTTCTCCTGTCGAACACTTCAGCAAACACCACATAAAAGTTGAGACCAACAAATACAATAGGCATGATCTCATTAAAGCCATTAAATCATCTTTCAAGTTTCTTTAAAAGATTCACACCTCTGTAGATGAGCTTCTAAAATTATAATATATGATGACTATTAAGAGTGTTGCAACACACTCTTGAATGATCAACGGGTCAAAAAACCTCAAATATCTAGAGATGAATGAAAGTAAAAACGTTAACATGTCAAAAGTACAGGATGCAGCAAGAGCAACTCGAAGAGGGAAGTTTATGGTGATAAATGCCTTCATTAAGAAAAAAAGAAAGATCTCAAACAACCTATCGTTACACCTCAAGGAATTAGAAAAAGAAGAACAAACTAAATTTAGAGACTAGGAAAATGATACAAAAGATCGGTAAAACTAAGAGTTGGGTTTTTAAAAAATTCTTGTAGGGGCGCCTGGGTGGCTCAGTCGATTAAGCCTCCGGCTTCGGCTCAGGTCAGATCTCACGTTCATGGGTTCGAGCCCCGCGTCGGGCTCTGTGCTGACAGCTAGCTCAGAGCCTGGAGCCTGCTTCCCGTTCTGTGTCTCCTTCTCTCTCTGCCCCTCCCCCTCTCATGCTCTGTCTCTCTCTGTATCCAAAATAAATAAAACATTAAAAAATTAAAAAAAAAATTCTTGTAAATGTTTATTTTTGAGAGAGCATGCAGGTGCACAGGAGTGTGCACAGAGAAGAGGCAGACAGAGAGAGGAAGACAAAATCCCAAACAAGCTCTGCACTTTCAATGTGGGACTTGAACCCACAAATGAGATCATGGCCTGAATCAAATCAAGAGTCAGACACTCAAATGACTGAGCCACCCAGGTACCCCATGAGTTTGTTTTTTGAAAAAACAAAATTTAGCTAGACAAACAGCTAAATGTTTTCTAAGACAAATATTATGCACCAACAAACTGGATAACCTAGAAGAAATGGGTATGTTTTTAGAAACATACTACCTACCAAGACTGAATCATGAGGAGTTAGCAAATCTGAACAGAGTAGTACACTGAATCAGTTATCAAAAATCACCCAACCAAGGAAAAGCCACAACCAGATGGCTTCACAGGTAAATTCCACCAAACATTTAAAGAAATAATGCCAATCCTTTTCAAACTCTTCCAAGGAAATATAAAAAGGAATGCTCCCAAACTTCCTTTTATGAGGATACCAGAGCCAGACACAGACACTACAAAAAAAGAAAATTATAGGCCAATACCCTTGATGAATACAGATGTAAAAATCCTCAACAACAGATTAAAAATATCATACACCACAATCAAGTAGGATTTATCTCTGGGGTACAAGGATGGTCTAACACATGCAAATCAATAAATGTTATACACCACATTAACAGAATGAAAGGTGATCCAATGATCATCTCAATAGATGCAAAAAACATCTGACAAAATTCAAAATGTTTCCTTTCATGATATAAAATCTTAAAAGTGTGTAAAGAAAGAACATACATCAACCTAAGAAAGGCCATATATGACAAGCGCACAGGTAACATACTCAACAAACATTAACATTAAAGCATTAAACAAAAAAGCATTCCCTCTAAGATCAGAAGCAAGACAATCATGCCCACTTTCCCTACTTCTATTCATTATGTAGTACTGGAAGTCCTAGCCAGAGTAATCAGACAAGAGAAAGAAAGAAAAGGTATCCAAATTGGAAAGTAAAAGTATCTGTTTGCAGATGACATGATTTTATATATAGAAAACCCTAAAGACTCTCCAAAAAACAAAACCAAACGACCTGTTAGAACTAATAAACCAATTCAATAAAGTCGCAGCATATAATCAACATACAAAATTAGTTATACTTCTATACACTAACAAACTATCTGAAAAATAAGAAAATTCCATTTATAATAGCATCAAAAAAAATACAATATCTAGAATAAATTTAACCAAGAAAGTGAAAGATCTGAACTAAAACACTGATTTAAAAAAACCTGAAAACACAAATAAATGAAAAAATACCCCATGTTCATGGATCAGAAGAAATAAAATTGGTCCAATGTCCACACTACCCAAAGAGATCTAAAGGTTCAAAATTCCAATGGCGCTTTTGACAGAAATAGAAAAACAATCCTAAAAAATGACTGTTAATAGTCAAAGCAATCCCAAACATACGGAACAAAGTTGGAGGCATTACACAACCTGATTTCAAAGTATACGGATTTCAAAAGCTATAATAAAACTATGGTACTGGCAGAAAAAGACCAATAGAGTGGAACAGAGAACCCAAAAATAAATCCACAGATTTATGGCCAACTGTCTTTGCAAAGGTGCCAAGAACACATATAGGTAAAAGACCATCCCTTCAATAAATGGCGTGGGGAAAGTTGTCTTCCACATGCAAATAAAACTGGATTCTTATCTTACTATCGATATCTACCTATAGAAAGGTGTGTGTGTGTGTGTGTGTGTGTGTGTGTGTGTGTGTGTGTGTGTCTGAGTTAAAGATTTAATATAAGACCTAAACCATAAAACTATTAGGAAAAAAAGGGGGGGAAGGTTTCCTGACACTTGTCTAGGTACTGGATTTTTAAAAAATTTTTTATGGATTTGTAAATTACTCCTGTCATTTATTTTTTTTAACAGTTTATTACCAAGTTGGTTTCCACATAACACCCAGTAGGCACTGGATCTTTAGATATGACACCAAAAGCAAGCAACTAAACCAAAAAATAGATAAATGGGATTGCATCAAACTAAAAAGCTCTGCACAGCAAACAAAAAAGTCAACAGAGTGAAAAGCAAGCAACCTATGGAATGGGAGAAAATATCTGCAAACCATACATCTGGTAAGAGGTTAATATCCAGAGTGTATAAGGAATGCAACTAACTCAATAGGAAAACAACCCAACTAAAAAGTGGGCAAAGGACCTGAATAGACATTTCTTTTTAAGCGTATTTATTTATTTTGAGAGCGATAGAGACAGGGCAAGAGACAGATCAGTTGGCCGTAAATCTGTGGATTTATTTTTGGGCTCTCTGTTCTACTCTTGGCCCTTTTCTGCCAGTACCATAGTTTTATTATAGCTTTTGAAATCAGTATACTTTGAAATAGGAGGGGCAGAGTGAGAGAGGGAGAGAGAGAGAATCCCAAGCAGGCTCCACGCTGCCAGTGCAGAGCCTGACACAGAGCTCAAACCCATGAAACTGAGATCATGACCTAAGCCAAAACCAAGAGTCCGATGCTTAACCGACTAAAATCCACTGGCACTCCTAAATAGGCATTTCTAAACAGAATACCTACAAATGATCAACAGATATATCAAAAGATGCTCGGGATGCCTGAGTGGTTCAGTCAACTCCTGGTTTTGACACAGGTCATGATCTCATGGTTTCATGAGCTTGAGTTTTGCATCAGGCTCTGTCTGCCCTGGCAGAATAGAGCCTGCTTGGGATTCTCTCTCTCCTCTCTCTCTGCCCTTCCCCAACTTATGCTGTCTCTCTCTCAAAATAAATAAAAATAAAACTTAAAAAAAAAAGATGCTCAACATCACTAATCACTAGGAAAATGCAAATCAAACCACGATGAGATATTACCTCCATACCTGTTAGGATAGCTATCATCAAGAAAGGGGGGAAAAAGGTAATAATTGTTGGCAAGGATATAGAGAAAATGGAATTCCTGTGTACTATTGGTAGGAATGTAAACTGAACACAGCCATTATGGAAAACAGAATGGAAGTTCCTCAAAAAAACCAAAAAATAGAACTACCATATGATCCAGCCAATTCCACCTCTGGGTATAACACAAAGGAAATGAAAAGGACACTGAAGAGATACGTGCACTGCCACATTTACTGCAGCATTGTTCACAATAGTCAAAATATGAAAACAATCCAATGGTCAATGCATGGATGGATAGATGCAGGGTGTGTATAAACATACACATTCACAGAAATATGATTCAGCCATGAGAAAGAAGGGAATCTTGCCATTTAAGATGATGAACTTGGAGGTCATTATGCTAAATGAAATAAGCCAGACATAGAAAGACAAATACTGTATGACCTCACTTCTAGGTAGAATCTTTAAAAAAAAAAAAAAAAAAAAAGTAGATTTCATAGAAGTAGAGAGCAGAACTACAGTTACCAGAGGCTGGGGGATGGGGAAAATGGGGAGATGTTGGTCAAAAGATACAAAGTTGCAATTGCAAAGGATGAATAAGTCTAGAGATCCAGTATACAGGCATGATGAGTGTAGTTAGTAACATTGTATTAAATACTGGAAATATACTAAAAGAATAGATTTCAGGTGTTCCCATCACAAAAGAAAAAGGTAACTAGCTAGATGAGGAGACAATTTAATTAGCTTCCCTGTAGTAATAGCTTCGCTATGTATATAGGTCTATCAATCATCACGCTGTACACCTTAATTATACACAATTTTCATGTTTAAGAAAGGAATTTGCAAAGTAGAGAAAAAGTTAAGCTTACCTGAGCAAGGAGAATATTTATGACTTCTTCATTTTCATTCATTTCTTCTTTGGAAACATCCTCTTTTGAAAGACTGGCGATCTCTTGTGCAATCTTGGTTTCACACTCCTGTTGGGGAAGACAAATGAACAATAACTGCTCAGCCCATATGTAACATAGATTCAACAGTTTCACACAACCACCATTTCGAAGTTTCCCTCTCATTTCCTAGAATTGAAAAATAACAGTAATAGTCAGATGAACTAGTGAACAGATAAGCATTTGTTAACTGTGCTTCAAAAACAACATGTGGGTCTTAGTTTGTAGCTGCACTCTAAAAAATGTTTAATTCTGGCTAATGTGCTCACCATTTCTGGAACCCACCCATATAAATGACCTTCTGTGGGTTTTTTTTTTTTTTTGGATGTTCTCAATTTTAAGTATACAATTCAATTAGTTGTACAGTTAAGTTAAATGAATAGTTAAGTAACCAGCCCAGCAATCACCATATAGAACATTTCCACCACCACACAAAGTACCCTTGGGTTCTTCCACCATCTGCTGGCTCCTGGCAACCACTGACCTGCTTTCCTTTGCTATAGTTTTGCCTTTTCTGGAGTGTCATATAAATTGAATCAGTCAGTAAAATCTTTATGTGGCTTCTTTCACTTAGCATAATTTTTTTTAAAGCTTATTTATTTTGAGAGAGGGGGAGGGGCAGAGAGGGTGGAGACAGTGAGACAGAGACAAAGAGAATCCCACGCAGGTTCCACGCTGGCAATATGAAGCCCCATGGGGGCTCCAACCCACAAACCATGAAATCTTGAGCCAAAAACAAGAGTCAGATGCTTAACCGGCCACCCAGGTACCCCAGCAGAATGTTTTTACTATTCATCTATTTTGTTGTTTGTATTGGTAGTTTGCTGAGTAATATCTATGACATAAACGTATACCAATCTGTTTATCCATTCACCACCCAATGGACATTTGGAGCCTTCCTAATTTTGAACTATTATAAGTAGAGCTGTTAAGAACATTTCATATGTATATGCTTTGAGTGGATATATATGCTTTCTTCTTTTAAATACCTAAAAGAGGAACTGCTTGGTCATATGGTAACCATATGTATAACTTTATAAGAAACTGCCAAACTGTTTTCCAAAATTACTATACCATTTTGCATTACCAAGAGCAACAATGAGAGTTCCAGTTGCCCCACATTCTTGGCAACACCTGGCATTTTTATTTTTAATCATTCCTGCTGGGTGTGTAGTAGTATCTTACTGTGATTTCAATTTGCATTTCCTTAATGATAAAGGATGTCGAGCATCTCTGCATGTGCTTATTTGCCATATGTACATGATCTTTGGTAAAGCGCCTATTCAACTTTTTTGCCTTAAAAAAAGGTTTAAGAGAGGGCTCACACGCACAAGGGGGAAAGGGAGCAGAGAGAGGGAGAGACAGAATCCTAAGCATGCCCCTCACTCTGAGTGCAGAGCCCAACCCTGGGCTGGGGGCAGTGGGAAGGGCTCAATTCCATGCTGTGAGATCACGACCTGAGCCAAAATCAAGAGTCAGACACTTAACTGACTGACCCACCCAGGCACCCCAACTGTTTTGCCTATTTAAAAACTGAATTCTTATTATAACAAATGTACCATACTCTGGTGGGAGAGCAGAGGGTATATGGGAAATCTCTGTACATTCGTCTCAATTTTGCTACGAACCCAAATCTCCTTAAAAAAAAAAGAGTCGAATAAAACCCTTTTTTTTGTCATCTTAAGTTTTTTATATATTCGAGTCCTTTATCAGATAGGTGTTTTGGCAAATATTTTGTCACAGCTTCTTGTATATTCATTTTCTTCAGTGTCTTTTGAAGAGCATGTTTTGTTTTTAATTTTTTTTTAATGTTTATTTATTTTGAGAGAGAAGAGAGCACCGTGCATATGTGAGCAGGGGAGGGGCAGAGAGAGAAGGAGAAAGAGAATCCCAAGCAGTTCTATGCCATCACACATAACTGTGGGTCTATTTCTGGACGTTCTACTCGATATGTTTGCTTTATCCAACACCTACTATCTTGGTCACTGTATCTTCATATCAAGTCTTAAAATCAGTAGTGCAAGTCTTCCAATGTTCTTTTTCTACAATTTTTTACATCATTTGTATTTCCACATAAGTTTTTAAAAAGAGCTTATTAATTTCTACAAAAAACTACCTGTTTAGATTTTGACTGGGATTAAACTCACAGACAAATATGAGAAAACCTAACATTTTAACAATATTAAGTATATCACTCAACTTATTTAGGTCTTTTTTCTTTGTAGGTCCAATATCTGATTGCTCATTGATAATATACAGAAATACAACAGACTTTTGTGTATCTAACCTTGTATCATACAACTGTGCTAAATTCACTTATCAGTGTTTTTAATAGATTTTGTATGTAGACAGTCACGTTGTCTATGTATAAAGGCTTTGGGGGTGCCTAGGTGGCTCAGTCATTTAAGTTTCCGACTTCTGCTCAGGTCATGATCTTGCAGTTTGTGAGTCTGGGCACTGCATCGGGCTCTGTGCTGACACTTCGGAGCCTGGAGCCTGCGTTGGATTCTGTGTCTCCCTCTGTCTCTCTGCCCCTGCCCCACTTGTACTCTGTTTCTCTGTCTCTCAAAAATAAATAAAACATTTTTTAAAAATTAAAAAAAAAAGGATTTATACATAGGGAGTCATGTTATCTACATATAAAGACTTCTCTCCAATCTGAATGCCTTTTTTTCTTGCTTTATTGCTCTAGCTAGAGCAAACCTCCTGTACAACATGGAACATAAGTGGCGAAAGCAGAAATCTTTGCCTTACATACACAATCTTAGGAGAAAGCATTCAGACTTTCACCATTAAGTACAATGTTAATGGCAGCCTTTTTCATAGACACCTTTTCTCAGGCTGAGAATGATGTTTGCTGAGAGCTATCATGAATAAGGGTTGAATTCTGCTAAATGCTTTTTCTGCACCTATTGACAGAATCCTGTGGATTTTTCTTATTTTTAGTCTTGTTAATATAATGAATTATATTACTTCTATCTTTTAAAAGTAATTTATTCCTGGGACACCTGGGTAGTTCAGTCAGTTAAACGTCCGACTTCAGCTCATGTCATGATCTCACAGTTTATGAGTTCAAGCCCCACAACGGGCTCTCAGCTGTGGCAGAGCCTGTTTTGGATCCTCTGTCTTCTCTCTTGGCTCCTCCCCTGCTTGTTCTCTCTCTCTCTCTGTCAAATAAACATTTTTAAAAAATGTAATTTATTCCTCAAGGTTGAAGTCAACTTGACAAAACCTTTTGAGAACTTTATAAACAAATGAGCAGCTATAAAGAGAGAGCATAAAGGAAATGGGTAAAGTAAAAGTAATCCATCCCTTTCTATAGTGGCTCTGGTTTGCTCTGTCAAAATTCCTTTATCCAAGAGAGAGTAGAAGCAAGAGTAATGAAAACGAAACATACATTATCCCTGTCACAGATCACAGACCCTCCATTTCAAGTCTGATAGGCTATGCCACATGATTAACAATTACAACCATGAGGGCTAATCAGTCAGTCACTGGTTCTAGGCTGAGGCATGAAAAGAACAACAATGACAACAGGTATAGGGAACAAAAGACAGATAATCTGGTAAGCAGGCGAAAAGAAGGAAGAAAAACACACAAAGGGGCTTTTGCCAATCTGCCAGTCCTAGAGGGCATGTATAAAAATTCATGTTTCCTCTCTGACAAAGCTAACCTCCACATAGGCTGTCTGTTAACACAACCACAATGGTGACTCACTGCTGATCATGCTCTATCAGTCTGATGAATGCTAACTAACATTCCCTGGAAGTACTGGTAGGGCTTGCTACTGAATCCGAACACAGGTTGTAAGAGGGTCCAGAGATCTGAGATCTTAGCCTTTTGTGGCTAGGCAGCCCATGATCCCAGAACCAAGATACACAAGAGGAGATGAAAAGTCTGATGTGTACCCCAAACTTAGTCAGAGTCACATGCTACTCTTCCTTTTATTAGGTGAATAAAACTCTTCCTGATCTTCAGTACCTACTCGTGTTTCCCAAGAGCTAACTCAAAGGCTTCAAATTTCCCAGCAGTCTCTGAAATGTATCACTATCCAATTGCTTCTGTTTACAAGTACAACCAAGCAGGAAATGAAACATCTTTTAGTAAAATCATCTGTTTAATTAAAAAACAAAACAAACAAACAAACAAAAAACACAGCAACTTTCTAAAATAACACTTCCCTGATACCAAAACAAAGGATCAATAATCCAGAACTGAGAAAATTAAGGGAACTTTACTTCAGGAGACATGTATACATTTTATTTTAAAATAAAGTTAAACAATCCCAGCACATTCTGTTTATATTCTATTATCAACATGATATACGAAATTACTCACTTGTCTCTTAGCTTCTCTTAGTTTCCTTTTGAGGGCTGTCAAAATTCTTTGTACTTCCCATAACCTTTCTTCTTTAGATAAATCCTTTATCCCAGCCTGCAAATCTCGATGTAAACAATTTAAAAGAAACTCCTAGAAAACAATATACCACACACTGAGTGGTATCTCATGTCTCATCACCTTAAAATAAAACCATATGCAATTTCTAAAGATGTACAACCAAGTATTTTTCAATTAACATTAAGGGAATGATATAATGGCATGAATTATTTTTTTAAGGCTATCACTGAAAATCCTTTTTTGCCTGAGCATTGGGTTCTCATCATTAATTTACAGTTCATTCACATCCCCTCCCACAACACATCAACAACTAATGATGGGAGCTCAGAGCAGATAAAAGGAAAGAAAACCAAGCAAAAATTTCATAACATGTATGCAAATAAAAAGTATAATAATAATCAAACATAAGTAGGCCTCTTGGTCCTGAATTTCTTAATCAGTTTTGCTAAACACACACATGCACGCACGCACATTCCAAATGAACGATTTCTTTTATCAAAAGAGGAAAGTGGAAAAGCACTGGATTTGGGGTCAAATCCTGGTTCCACAGTTTAGTAAAACCATGTGACACAGTGAGTTAATTTCCCCAAGTTTATTTTTATCTCTAAAACATGATTGATAACAGCAAACTTGTCCAGATAAGCTAACATTTTTGGACTCCTTACAACGTGCCTGGCAGCATTATCTCATTTATGGTAGTAATCTTCACATCAAACCACAAGATGACCATTTTGAAATGGGATCATCGAGGTTTACAGAGGTTAAGCAGTATGCCTAAAAATCAGTTAATTTTTAACTGAGCAAGAATTTAAAGCCAGGTCTCTTGGATTTCAAAATCTGTGTTCTTTCTACTATAATATTCTGACTTCACTGGCATGAAATAGTGCCAGACAGAAATTTCTGCCTTCAGCGTGCCATGAACACTGTGTCTGACAATTTCCAGACCCACAGAGACTGCTCAGTGAACACAAGCTCCTCCTCCTAATCATCACTGTTGATCATCATAATCATCCAAAAGTCAGCGCAAAGGAAGGCTCTTTAGGGCTGAAGGTGGGGCTGAGCACACACACCTGTCTTCTGATCTCCTCCTTGATGTTCTCCTGGGTCTCTGGCAGTGTAGGCATAGTGGCCATGTTAGACCATCGAAGAGGTTTTGTCACTTGCTTTAGTATCACATTTCCAAAGAGCTCTTGCACATGTGTGAAAAACACATATAGGACACGATTGCTAATCTAAGAAAAAATAAATAAAAAGATTTGCAAAAAAAAAAAAAAAAACCCTATTCAAATTATCATTTTATCTCATTTAATTTGTGTCTGCTACATAGTACATCCTTTAATCCTAGACATGGGAATGACTTTTTTCCAAGACAGTGACTGGACATGCTCTGCTAAATTACTGCCAACTTAAAGAAGAGAATGGAAAAACAGCATCTATTCAAGCATGTATTCAAGCACCATAAGGAATCTGAAAAAATAAATCAGTAAATAAAAGGGCAAGAAAAAGGATGCAGAACTCAATGATCACCAATTTGCTCTCTCCTTAGCAATATAATCCTGATTTTAAAAATCTTATGTTCTTTATTCTTGAGTTATTTTGAGACCTTTTAACACATACCAGTGTATGTACTGAAGGATGTGACATAAGGAAGAGCACCAGGAGTTGTCAAGCTGGGCTGGGGGTAGGAGGGCTCCAGAAATCAATGCCTTGCAGGCACATACGCACAGCCAGTATTTAAATATCGTGTTCATATGCTAGGAGATCAGGACATTGATTACTTTCTATCTAAACCTTAACAACACAGTTGAACCTTCTATGGCACTATCATCCCTATTATAGTAGTATTAAGTAACAATGTGATCTTTACCAAATTCTGAAATCCTGACTAGTCTGAATGATCAAACTGAAATCTGAGAAACCTTTTGCTTCCAAAATATTATCAGTGAACAATGAAAGAATCTTTAATACAAGAAAATACACTTTTACAACAGTGCGTTATAACAATGGCTGGTAATAATCTACTATACTAGTAAAAAAGAACTTAAAATAAATACAAATATCACTTCATTTTTTTGCCTTTTGTGTCTGGCCTGAATAAAATATCGAGCATACTGTACAGCTCTAATTAAACAAAAACACACACTCTGTGCCGGTACCAAGTGAACAGCAATAAACAAAGGCCAAGTATTTATGCTGTAAAGAGACACTAATTAACATACTACCCAATTCCCTGAAATACCTCCTCAGATTAAAGTTCTATAAAATCCTTCTCTATGATCGATCTGTATGAATGAAATCATCAGGGTAATTCCCTGACCAAACAAATGATGTTAGGTCCCTTTGTGCTGGAGTCTGATATACGGGTGCAATATAATTAAGCAACAAGGCTATTTGAAGAAATAAATGAAATTTCTAAAAGTCTAAAGATGAACTTTGTAACTGTGGGTACCATGGGGTCCTCCTCTACATCGTGACGGATCTCTGTCATCAGAAACTAGTTTAGAAAATCACACCAAAGAGTGTACAATACTCAAATTACACAGCTACATGCTGGTCATGACACTGTCCATATTCTGAAAGAAAAAGACCAATATTCTATTATCTACTTTTGTTGGTTAACTGCTTGGTGTGCGGGATTCAGCAACAGAAAATGACTCTCCAGGGCCAGCATCAGAGGGCAGGTGTGCAGGGAAGGCCATGTACCTGGACAGTTGGGCTGAGCACTATGGAAATGTTCTGTATATTCATTTTTGTTTCCAGTTCCTTCGCGATAACGTGGTCCATGTGCACGATCAGCCATGAAATCAGAAGATAGTTACATTCTGGCAGTTCTTTGAGCAAGCGCTGGAATTCCTGCACCTTCTCACTCTCTGTGCTCCTCCCACAAGCCTCTTCAAAGCGAGGCATCAGCTCTTTGGTAAGCAGATTCTCCGGAAGGTCTCGCAAATACTGCTTCAACAAACTGGCTACAGTGTTAGGCTCATATTCTTCCAAATTTGGAGACTCTTCTCTGTCATAGGCTGCTTTCAGCTCATCCACCTTTGACTTAATTCCTAAAAACATCCAAATTCCGAAGAGAAAGAGAGTATCAAGAATAATCAAACACACAGCTTTTTCCACCATGGCACCTACTGCTGTGGGGAGAGATCTGAGGACAGCCAAACTGACAGTAACACACCTCTGGCTATGAAGTACTGACCTGCTCAAGGTTTGTACAATTCCGCTGTAAAGATGATAATATAAAAGGCTACATTGTGAGGGTGAAGTCAACTAAAAGCTAAATGATCCCAGGAAAACTCAATATTCAGAACAAAAGTCAGCAATCACAGAACGTTTTAAGTTTCAAAACATGCCAACTGATTCAAGGGGCTTTTTTTTTTTTTAATTTAAAACTTGGCAGGTAAAAACTCAGGCAAAACTTCACCTACAATTCAAGCATAAATCTTGCTCCACAAAAGGAGCCAATGGCCTTTTCTAACAAGTTACAAAACTGACAACATACAGCACAGCTTGGTATTTATAAACATGTTCCAAAAAGTTGTGGGTCATTACTTTTTATAAGCAAATATTGTATTATAAATACAAAAGGTGGATCTCAACACTCTGAAAAAAATATGTCCTTTAAATAATCCCCAACTATATTCTATTTTTAAGTTTGAATTTGTATATATTTTTTTAAATTTTTTATGTCATTATTTTATTTTGAGAGAGACAGAGTTGTGAGCGGGGGAGGGGCAGAGAGAGAGGGAGACACAGAATCTGAAACCGGCTCCAGGCTCTGAGCTGTCAGCACAGAGGCCAACACGGGGCTCATACCCACAGACCGTGAGATCATGACCTGAGCCAAAGTCAGATGCTTAACCCAAGTGAGTCACCCAGGCACCCCTGTGTATCATTTCTTAATCTAGAACACAGCTGAGTAACCACCAAAAGAGTGAAACTTGGTTTTCCCAAATCAAATTATTTTGCCTTTCTCACTGCACAGAAACACTGACACAAAAAACAGCTGTTTTTCAAATGTTTTATAAGTTTTGAAGTCCTCAGTCCAATCTGAATTTAAGTGATATGGACTGAGTGCCAGCAAATGCTCATAAAAGTACAAGGAAGCTTTCTGTTGTGTTTAATACTTGAAACTTTAGGCCAATTATCTGAAACAATATTAAGGGCTGAGAGACTGTAATGGTCCAGATGCAAATGCTCAAGTATCATCTAATCTGAAGAGCATTTTATAATCAATAGTGCTCCTTATCTTAAGTGAAAACCTTAAAAAGGCAAAAAATGTGTAACTTATCCAACGCTAACAAAATAAAATGAGTAACTCTAAATATGAAAGTAATAATATAAAGTTTATTTATGTATAATCTTTATTTTGACACCAAAAAGTTAGAAAATAATCTCCATTTTCTTACTTCTCTGACAACATGACTAAACATGGTGAGTGATAACTTTAATTGAAATTCTTAACAAAGACCTCCTCTCTCTCTCATATGTATTTATATGCATCTAATTTTTCTCTCCAATAGTGCTTACCCAGAAAACTGCACAAGTAAACAATTAGAATGTCTTTGGTTTGTTACTCTGAAATTATCAAAATATTTTCTTTTTAGAAACTGGACACTTAAATCTCAGGTATAGAAAGAACATACACATTTAAAACATTTATACATGTTTTAAAACTGGAACTTATAGGGGCACATGAGTGACTCAGTCGGTTAAGTGTCCAACTTTTGATTTCCACTCAGGTCACAATCTCACGGTAGGAGAGTTCGAGTGCCGCATCAGGCTCCGTGCGGACAATGCAGAGCCTGCTTGGGATTCTCTCCCTCCCCCTCTCTCTCTGCCCCTCCTCACTTGCATGCATGTGTATGCACATGTGCACTCTCTCTCAAAATAGATAAATAAACTTAAAATAAATAAATAAAACTGGCCCTTATAATAGGAATAAAAAGGAACCCAAAACTCTCCAGCAGAAAACAGTCTTATGAGCATTCAACAAAAGAAAAAAAAGTCACAGCCATAAACTCTAATTCATGGTATACTGAATGTAACATGCTGTCAGAGCTTAAAAAATGATAAAAAATTGATCAAAGCAGGAGCTCAACTTTTAGGAATCAATGATTAGGGGAATAGCTCCCTTTGAGTACTCTGACACACAAATAGAGTTCTGCAACTCCAACTCCAAAAGAAGGCAAACATCAAAAATAGGTCAAAGACAAAAAAATCCTTTGAACAAAGCTGTAGAAACTCTTCAGAGCAACTTTCACCTAAAACAAAATTCCATCCAATCAGACTCAAGTGAGAGAAGCAGCTATGTTAGTATTATTTAAATCTTTAAAAATCAATTTGTCATTAGTTTAAAAGCCAACTTTTCAAGTTCATTGAAATGTGTTTATTTTCATGTTACTAAAGAACTCTAAGTTCAAATACAATGCCATTTCTGTGAATTTTATTTTCTATAAAATGGTAGCGTGTTAACCAAAATATTCTTAAATGATGATATGCTAAGGGGTACTATGTAAAGGGATCCCCAATTATCATAGATGCTTGTCCTTTCCCCAGTAATCAAAAACATCAAATCTGCCTTCTAAAAATGTGCGTGAACCAAATCAATGGAAAAACTAAGTGTAACCTCTCTATATTCTAAGTGTGTATGCTTTGACTCATCATGAAAATGTGTGCCCAACAATAAGTTTTATAAAATAGTACTCCAGAGGCACCTGGCTCAATCAGTTAAGCATCAAAATCTTGATTTCGGCTCTGGTCATGATCTCACAGTTGTGAGATCAAGCCCCACATCGGGCTCTGCACTGACAGTGCAAAACCTGTTTGAGATTCCCTCTCTAAATCTCTCTCTGACCCTACTCCCCTCTCAAAATAAATATATATTAAAATATTACTAATAGGGGCACCCGGGTGGCTCAATCAGTTGAGCATCTGGCTTTGGCTCAAGCCATGATCTCACAGTTCGTGGGTTCAAGCCCCGCATCGGGCTCTGTGCTGACAGGTCAGAGCCTGGAGCCTGCTTCGGATTCTGTGTCTCCCTCTCTCTCTGACCCTCCCCTGCTCACACTATCTCTCTCTGTCTCTCAAAAATAAATTTATTTAAAAAAAAACATTAAAAAAATTTTTTTAAATAAAATAGGTCTCCACTATCAAGAACTGAATCACAAGAAGGTAGTGATTTGGAACACAGATGTTGCCACAGGTCAGGACTTCCATACTGTACAGTACAAAAGTGCTACTACTTGGTAAGAAATAAAATCTTTTTTTAAGTAGCGTACATTTAGATGGATTTTAGAAACCCAATATGAACTACATCCTTGCCAAATAAGAAATTTGAACTTTCACACACATGGAAAACATAGATAAACAGAAAATCAATTTCACTAATATACGTAAGAGCCGCACATAGCTGACAAAAACACTGACATTTAGGGCCTCAGCATTTAGCAAGTAACATTTCACATTCCTTAGCCAAACTCAGGAAATAACATTATATGGTTCAGTCAATAAAAGTGTCTCCTGGCCAAGAAGTGTCCCTTCACCCAGATAGTCTTTCCTCATCCTACTGATCTCCCTCACAACACTGAGCCCTGCTCAGAGAGGAAAGGAGGTGAGAAGAATAAAGCATAGTCTGAGTGCACCCAAGTGAAGGCACATGACTCATATGTTTTGTTTAGACTCATCCGGGCTCCTGCAAACTGAACAACTCGTGTATAAAGGCTGCCAATGAAAGGGAATATCACAAAAAAAGCAAACTGCCAACACATACACACACACACACACACACACACACACACACACACACACACAGTGCGGGGGATGGATTTCTGTTCAACTGGAAGGATTGCGGAAATGAATAAGGCTTATTAGGAACAATTTCACAATTTTCCACATAAGTTAATCTTTCTTCCTTCCTTTGAAAAATGTAAGTTAATTTTTAAAAACCCCTAAGTGAAGTGCATGTCCCCAATACCTGACACTCTGTAGATGCCTTCACACTTCATGCCATACTTCTCTACATAATCTACACATTCACGGAAAACCGCCGGCAGCCGAATGCCATCGTACATCATGGTCCTCTCTACTGCATCAGCCAAAGGAACTCCAAAAATGGGTTTGAGATTTGGAACATCAACCTGAGGCACCTCTGGCTCCTGAATCAGCTTCTTCTTTTTCTTCTTTTCCTTCCACTGTTTAACAACATCAGCTGCTGTCAAGTCTTTTGACTTCTTCTCTTTATGTTTCTCTTCTTTGTGCTTTTCTTCTTTATGTTTTTCCTCTTTGGGTTTCTCTTTTATTTTAAAATCTTTCTCTTTCTTTTTAGAAAAGCTGGGCTTCTTAAAAACATGGATTCCCTTGGACCTCTTCATTTTGGAAGGACTTTCAGCTTCATCCCCAGAGCTATCTTCCTGAAAGGCAGCATAGCCTTCAGCTGCCAAAGAAATGCAAGGAATAGAAGTCATACATATGTTTAATGTCAAACCGTCCACAAACTTCCTAAAAACAGGACTAAACAAAACAGTGCTACCTGTTACTGGCTACCTTGCTTTTCCCTTCATGGCCACTCCCTCCTGGGTGCTGCCAGTAATGAAAGGGGTTTCTTCTCAGCTAACATGAGATGCTGCAGTGACATCTCCTGACCACAAGAAGGTGACATGAGGCGTGCCAGTCACCTTTGCGATGGGGTTTACTTTACATGTGTGCAAATGGAATTTTGGCAAACCAAATCAAATATTATAAATACACAACAGGGCCGCCTGCGTGGCTCAGTCGGTTGAGTGTCCGACTTCGGCCCAGGTTATGATCTCACAGTTCATGGGTTTGAGCCCCACATTAGGCTCTGTGCTGACAGCTAGGTCAGAGCTTGGAGCCTGCATCCGATTCTGTGTGTCTGTCTCTCTCTGCCCCTCCCCTGCTCATGATCTGTCTCTCAAAAATAAATAAATGTTAAAAAAAAATTTCAATGCACAACAAAGTATCTGCAGAGAGAGCTAATAATGCAAAGAGTCCTTCTATAATACAGAGCATTTTTTTACCATCTTAATAATGTCCTCAACTTACTTTAGATTTTTTTTCATATATTTTTCATATATATTTCATATATTTGGGGCCTGTAATTGAAGCAGCCTGACACCACGACACAAATGGCCCTGTTTAGATGCTCCAGCTGTTCTCCTGTCACACTTGGTCTTCCTGTCACTAGCTGTGAAGTTCTTTCTGGAGACTGCAACAGGGGCTGAAGTCTCAACTGGGTAGAGGGCAGAACCAAGAAAATTCCCTAATCTCTGGATGGTGGCCAAATGCATCAGCCCACTTCTGAGCCTCATGAGCCCTGATTTGCACACATTGACACTTGTTTTATATTCTATCAGCTATTCTACTTTGGTTTGGTTGTTATTTTAAAATGTAATTTTCCTATTCTTTTCTTTAGCCAGCTACCTTAGCAAGCTATTTCATAATGAAGATTAAATTTAAAAATTTCACAAATTACCCTCTACTTAAAATACCAAAAAAATGCCACACCAACCAGAAATCTTAAGGGCAAGAATACCACGATACAAAGCAGCTGTAGTTCTCAGACATTGCTGGTGGGGGTGGAATCTGGTACAACCACTCTGGAAAATCGCTTTGCAGGATCTACTAATGCTAGAATAAGCATGGCTTTATAAGAGAGCAATCCCACAACAGAAATGTATAACCATGTGCAACAACAGTCACAGAAGCACTATTCACAACAGTCAAAAATTAAAAACAACTCAAATGACCAATAACAGCAGAATAAACTCTAGTATATCAATTAAATGAAACAAAATCCAGCAATAAAAATGAACAAATTACTGCCATGTGTAATAACATGATGAATCTAACAAATCTAACTCTGGCAAAAGAAACTAAACACAAGGAAATATACTTTCATTTACATAAATTCAAAATCAGGCAATTTCAAGCTATACTGAAAGAAGCTTACCTTTGGGAAGCATGGGGGATTACCTCCAAAGGGATAAGTGGAAAGAATTTCTAAGGGTGCTGATAACGCTCTATTTCCAGAGGCTTGTAATTACAAGGACGCATGTCCATTTTGTGATAGCTCATTCAAATGCGCAATCTGTGCATTCTATCTCAATATTATGCTTCAAAAAACAGACTGACTTAAGTATAACATGAAACTCAAAATAAAGCAATACGTAACTTAAAATAAATCACCTCATTTGAGTTTAACATACTAAAGAGCTATGCTTAAACAATTCAACTTTCCAACTGAACAGAACCTATAAAGAAGAATGCATCGTGGCATCTGCATAAGATAAATAAATAACTACCTTTTTCACAGTTCCAATAAAATGTACCCCAACCTACACAATCTAGCCAAGAAAGTAATATTGTGTAACAGTAAAATTTCAATATCTACTCTTTTTATACATTATTTTAAATGACCCAGTTAAGAAACTTCTAAAAAAAAAAAAAAACTTTACCATTTCTAGAAATTTAGTATTTTTGTTTGGAAGAGTAAGACCTTAAGATACAACTCTAATATACACAAATTAAGACCCAGAAAAATAAAGAACAGAAAATGTCAAACAAGCATCTTTGGACATAATCCCAGAAGAAAGCAGGTAATTAGAGTAAAAGTTTACCCCAAATATACTAAAAGCGTACAGAAAAATGGCACTTACTCCTTTTTTCTTTTTTCTTAAATTTTCCTTTTTTCTTCCCATGGTCTTTCTCATCATCAGACACTATGTCAGGAGGCTCATGAAGGCTGTCATGGGGAGGTGAGGGCTCGCCAGTGCGGTACAATCCAGGAAACTTGGTAGGGCTGATCTCCTCGGAGCTGGGGGTTCGGGTAAGACCACTGCCATGCTCCACCCTGCGGTGCTCACTAGGGCTGCTGGTGGGGGGCAGGAAGCACTCAGTCATTCTGCCTCCCTGACGAGACAGTGAGGAGGGTTTCTCTGTTACCTATCCATTACACCTGCACAGAGGGAGAAAAGATCATCAACACCAACCAGAACACAAACACCACACACACACACACACACACACACACACACACACACACAACATGGCGATTAACCCTGCATTTACAAATCAAAAATATTTTTCTTCACAACCCCTTTAAAAATACTCACTCATTTTATCACCTCAAGTTACATTCATCACACATTTCAGTTCTCAATGACGTAGACGCACTGGCATCTTTAAGTATTAGAAAAATGAACCAAATGAAAATAAGAGTTCTCAAAGTCAATACAGAGTTCCTTTTAAAAAGAAGTCCCCATCATAAGGGGTTTCATTTTGATTGTTCTATCCAACATAAAATCTTACTATTTTTAAGTTCTGAAAAAACAACTATGAATAATAAACTACAAAGACAACTTATACAACTACACACAAATAATTCAGAATGAGAATTAAAATTTACAATACTTACAGTGATATATTTGAGGATTCACACAATTATAGATCATTTAGTATAATAGTTCTATATTGCATGATATTAGATAGTTCACATGTTGATGTTATTTTATTTTGTAAGGCAGTTATGTTAAAAAGAAATGAGGGAACCCTCATTTGTTTAATCCTAAAATACACACTAAATAGATTCACTAGAATGGACACTATAAAGGACAAATGCAGTTAAGTGTTCATGGTTTGGTCACTTTTTCTTCTTCTTTATATAGAAGTTACACAGTTTATGTATATTATTCAAAAGTTACTTAGATTAGTTCTTATTCCACTTTAATATCTTTATGATACTCATTTCAAAAACTATTAGAATCACTTGTTTCTCTTTTAAGGTTTCTCACTTTTAAGATTATTTTGCAATTTAAAAGATCCAAGAGCCCTAAATGACAAGACTAACAAATTGGACTATGAACAAAGTCAAAAGAAAAGCAAATGTAAAAAAATATATATATATATATATTCTGCAGAGCACCTGGGTGGCTCAGTCAGTTAAGCGTCTGACTCTTGGTTTCAGTTCAGGTCATGATCTCACAGTCTGTGGGTTCAAGCCCTGCTTTGGGCTCTGTGCGAACAGCTTGTGATTCACTCTCTCTCTCTTTTTCTGCCCCTCCCCAGCAAGCTCTCTCTCAAAATAAATAAATTGTAAAAAAGACTTTTTGTGCAATGTGCAATAGCTAAGTTCTTTAAAGAGCAAAGAGCTCTCACAAATCAGTAAAAATATGAAGACACCTACAGAAATGACATAATTCATAGAAAAATGACTAATATCCATGCAAAAAATGTTCAAGTACAATTTTAATTTTTAAAATATAAACTAGAACAATAAGTTCCTACTTCTCTAATATCAGACTGGCAAAGAACAAAAAAGTGTATAATACTCAATGTTGGTAAAGATATGAGAGAGGCTCGTGAGACTCTCTACTAATAGTAGAAGTATAAACTAGGACAGTTTTTTTGAAAAGCAATTTGGCAATATCTATTAAAATATAAAACATACTGTGTGATCCAGGTATTTATCCTTCAGATAATATTTTTATAAGAATTCAAAGATGTATACATGAAAATATTCATTTCAGCACTATAAAAGCAAAAACATTATAATCTAAATGTCTACCAATAGATCAATTCAATTATGGTTTATCCATATAATGTAATATAAATTAACACAATTTCTGAGAGCATGTAAGAAATAGTTAACTATTATTAACTCTTGGAAGTGGAAAAATGGGAGAAAGATTTTTTCTTATTCCTTCTATGTAGTTTGAACCTTACCATGTGCTTTATTACTATATTGTAAAAAATTGAAAAAAAATCAACAGACCATGTTTTCTTAATTTAATAAAAATCATGCAGCATTTAAACAAATTTTTTTAATGTTTATTTTTGAGGAAGAAAGAGAGAGAGTAATTGCGGGGGAGGCAGAATGAGAGGGAGACACAGAATCTGAAGCAGGCTCCAAACTCTAAGCTGTCAGCACAGAGCTGGACGTGGGACTGGAACTCATGAACCATGAGATCATGACATGAGCCAAAGTCGGATGCTTAACCTACTGAGCCATCCAGGTGCCCCAAAATCATGCAGCATTAAAATCATGTTTTTAGGGGCGACTGGGTGGCTCAGTCAGTTGGGCATCCGACTTCGGTTCAGGTCATGATCTTGCGGTCTATGGGCTCTGAGCTGACAACGGAGAGCCTAGAGCCTGCTTCAGATTCTGTGTCTCTCTCTCTCTCTCTCTCTCTGCCCCTCCCCCACTCATGCCCATGCATGCTCTCTCTCAAAAAAACCCAAAACATTAAAATCATGTTTTTAGTACAACTTAATAATGTGGGGGGGGGGACTTTATTTACAGTACAATATCAATATTTAAGTACATAAACATACATGCATAAAAATCATAAGAAACAGAATGTTAGTAACAATTTTCTCTGAATTATAAGATTATGTGACCTAAGTTTTCTTTCTACCCTTCTGCATTTCATAAATTTTGTATCCACTATGCATTATTGCATAAAAAGGGAAAATTCCATTAAAGGATCTGTAAGCATCACTCTAATTCTTGTTTTCTGTTTGGCTATTGTTTTTTAAAAGTACATTCTATTTTCTCTTCAATAGAAGGCATTGTAAGTTTTGACAATCACAGGATTTAGGCGGAACTGGAGCCCAAGAGCATAACATTACAGGTGAGCAAACTGAACTCCAAAGACGAGGAGCCAGAACACAGCCACTGGGAAGGAGCACAGCTGTGCACCACAGGAAGAAAGCCCCTCGCAGGCATCCCATCCACACCCCGCCACTTGGTCTCCTGCTTCCCTGGCTTTGCACGGGCTGTCTTCACTCCAGGGAGTCCAGCCCTCCTTCCAGCACTTTTGCATGGCCAACTGCTACCCCTCCTCCAATATGATGCCTGAAAATGGGCATCCAGGATCTTCTGAAGTGATGGAAACAGCCTGGATTTGGCTTGTGGTGACAGTTACACAAACTGTTTAATTTACTAAAAATCACTGATTTATACACTTAAAGTAGATGGTTCTTATGTGTATGTAAATCACACCTAAATAAAGCTGTTAAAAAAAAAAAAAGCAGGGTCAATTACCAGCAACTCTTTCTCCAGGAATCCCCCTCATCGCTCCTTTTCTATGCTCCCCAAATCCCTGGAACATACCTCCAACACCTCCAGTACTGCATGCACCGTGCTGTGTTTTCACTGCCTACGGCACCCACCTGTCCTGACCAACAAATGGGTGAGCTCCAACATTTAACACAACACAGGGCATTACAGGAAGCACTCAAACATTTACTTAATGAACGAACTCATTTTTTCCATGTTCTCAACATACTGTGTCCGCTGATGAGACAAAAAGACTAGAAGGAACAAACCTGACCTTTAGCCTTACATTTTAATTAAGGAAACAAAGCAATGGAACCCGAATTTTATTTGGGCTCCTGTGGTTTCAGCCAGGTTCAGATACATTAACTAACCTTTAGCATCCTATTAGAAAAGAAGTACTTTTCCATGTTCACAAATGGGGGAACCAAGGCTCAGAGGGCTGCAGTAACTTACATCAGTCGCACAGCAAGGAAGAAGTAAAACCGGGTCTTCTTTCCACTACACTGCCCCTTGTGTATGACACCCAGAAGAGAGGACATTTCACGCCAGGAGGAATAGTGCAGTTAAAGACACAAGCAGAAACACACAGCTTACTTGTGGGATGGCAGCATGCCTGGTCTGATGGGAGCAGTTCCTGGGAAGGAGGGTAGGGAAGGCTCGGAAAGACAAGCTGGATGCTGAACTGAAAGCCAACTGAATGCCAAGCTGAGAACTTCAGCCTTGATGTGGGACCTGACGCATCACCGATTCCAAAGCCAGTAGTGACAAAACTGGCGCTAAAAGGAGTAAGAGCAGGAATATGCACAATCAAATGCCACACAGGCATGTGGTCACTCTCTCCTGTCTTCCTGCAGCATTTTGTAACTCATGCCTACTGCATACACATGTTCTCCCAGTTTATTATCGTTACTCAGTTTCCATACTAGACTGATGCAGAAGTCATGTTTGTTCATAAAGCACTTAACGGGTTATCTTGCAAAAACTACTCTAGCGAAATATTTGTTGACTTGCTTCCCCTAAAGTTGGGAATGAGTAGAAGGAAGGGCAGCAACTTACAGCATATATGAAGGGGTGAAAGCCTGAATACAGGACGACTTAAAAGCAACAACTTGTATTTCCATTAGGGCACACAGTTTTGAGCACTAGGGAGCTGTAGCAAGCCAAAACTTCACCAAAGAAAAGAGCAGAAGAGGCCTCAAAGAGTCCAACATTAATTTAAGTATAAATAGCCAAGGATATGAAAATTTTAAAAAATTAGAAACTCCTACTTCTAAATTTGTGAACATCTGAAAGAATACCTATTCCTACTCCTCCTGGTAAATACAACTAGAAATCCTGGATCCTATATTAAAAAAAAAAGCAAAAGACAGGCAGAGAAGTTGGCTGGTGGTTTAGGGACCTTAGGATTCTAAGAACAAGAGTTGCAAGTTCCCTGAGTTTTCTTTTTGCCTCTACATCCCAGATCTGGAGCTCAAGAAGCCAGAAACCCAGAAACACTGACAGGCACAGATAAAGCAACAAAAACCTGTTCTCTCTAGCCAAAGGACCAGGAAAGGGGCTGCCCTGCAAGACGAAAACTTTCAGATAATAATAGTCTACTCCAAACAAACACACACAAAAAATCTGTAGTTCTACCCCTATCTGTACCAAAAAGAAGGAGATTAGATCTGTGCCCCCAGGGGACAGCACCCCAGCACCCCTGCTGGAGGTTGTCAAAGAGGCCAAGTAGGGAGCTAGGGCCTTTCACACCTGCCAACTGGTAACAGTGCTCTGCTCCAGCAGGGTTGTCAGTGCAGACCATGTGAAGAATCTGAACCTCTACCCCCAAGCTGTAATAACTAAGCACCTTGCTCTGCCGCCCCTGCCGGCTAGTCTCACAGGACACCTAGTGAAGAATCAGGATTTTCACCATCGCCCAATGGTAATGAGGCCACCCCACACGGGTGTCAATGGAGAATGGGAAACCAAAAGCAAAACAGGAAAACAGAAATCTTCCAAAGAAAAGATTAATTACACAGAAAGCAAATCACAACACAGTAGAATTAAAGCTAGTAATTACGTCACACGCAATGGACTAAGTATTCCAATAAAAAGGCAGAGATGGGGTGCCTAGATGGCTCAGTAGGTTAGGTCTTTGACTCTTGGTTTTTGGCTCAGGTTACCTCACAGTTGGTGAGTTTGAGCCCCACATTGGGCTCTGCGCTGACAGTGCAGGGCCTGCTTGGGATTCTCTCTCTTCCTCTCTCTGCCCCTCCTCTGTCTGCACACACACACTCTCTCTCTCAAAATAAATAAATATTTTTTTAAAAAGACAGAGATTATCAGACTGCACAAAAAGCATAACTCAGCTATATGCTCTTTACAAAAGACCCATTTTAACAATAATTACGACACACAGGGCGCCTGGGTGACTCAGCAGGTTAAGCGTCTGACTTTGGCTCAGGTCCTGATCTCACTGTGAGTTTAAGCCCTGCACTGACTGGGGTCTGCACTGACATTGCAGAGCCTGCTTGGGATTCTCTCTCCTTCTCTCTCTGCTACCCCCACTCACACTGTTTCTCTATCTCTCTCAAAATAAATAAACTTTAAAATAAGATAAAACTGTAAAGGAAAAAGTGGGAATGGGATGGCAAAATCTTAGCAGCAAAATCATTAAACAAATTGAAATTAATGCACAAACATTAAAATACTAAAGATTATATGTTATATATAAAACACAGTACAGAACCAGAAGTTGCACTATATTAAAATAAAAAATGTTATGCCTGCAGTGTCTAAGAAAAAGTACTAAGTTAAAAGTGTAAAGCAATCTTATGACAGTTACCACTGAGGTAAAGCAAAAAAAAAAAAAAGTTTCATAAAACTGGACTCAAACTTAACAGTGGTTTAAAAATTTGTTTTTCCTACAAAAATAATAAAATAAAATAAAGGGACACCTGGTTGGCTCAGCTGGTTGAGTGTCTAACTCTTTATCTTAATTTCAGCTGAAGTCAAGTCAAGATCCCAGGGTCATGGGTTAGAGCCCTGTAGAGGGCTCTGCACTCAGCACGGAGCTTGCTTGGTATTCTCCCTCCCTCTCTCCCCTCCCTGCCTCGACCCCTCTCCCCTGCTCTCTCCAAAATAAAATTTAAAAAATAAGTAAAAATAAAATCATTCACTTTTCCTCCAAAGAACAAGGATATACATTATTCTTTTTTTAACGTTAATTTATTTTTGAAGGCAAGAGAGACAGAGTGTGGGGGGGGGGGCAGAGAGAGAGGGAGACACAAAATCCGGAAGCGGGCTCCAGGCCCTGAGCTGTCAGCACAGAGCCTGTCGCAGGATTTGAACTCACAAGCCATGAGATCATGACCTGAGCCAAAGTCAGATACTAACCGACTGAACCACCCAGGCACCCCGATATACATTATTCTTAAAATAGTCTTCCCTGCTCCGATACCAGTATTAATCAGCACATGTAATGAGAATCACTCACCCATGCGAAAGGACAAAGTAATATAAGTAGGGAAGAAAGAAAAATTGCTAAAATTAAGTCTTCCAAAATATGCTTTTGAGAATAACTCTAATGTTTTATTATACGTAATAACATCTACACAGAAAAAGACCTATGCCAGAAAACCAAGAACTTGCTCAACTAGTTTACAAGTCAAACAAAATCAGCATTTTATAAATGTTCTTTATTAATAAATGCCAGGCTAACCCACTCAGGTCTTCCTTGTTTTTATAGTTTTAAAAAATAAGCTGAAACTAAGAGTCTCCAATCTAAATCTCCAAAAGAGTATCCGAATACTGGCCCATTAATACATTCCATACTGGACCTCTAACTAGTGTTAATCTATTATTTGGGAATGCCAAATTTTGTAAATACTATCTGCACACACAATACATTCTTGTCCTTCAAATGATGTGGAAAGAAATTTTCTCGGAATTGAAGGACAAGAATGTTCAGATCACAAGCAACCACTAAGCACCCCACACAGTAACTGGAGAGACCCGCACTGAGACACATTATAGTTTCAGAGCACAAGGGGACAGAAAAAGGATGCTAAGAGATTCCTCCAGGAAAAGTACTTACAAAGGATCAGGACCAATATCCCAACAGGAACACTGGAAATTTAAAGACAATGTCAAGGAATGTACTTCCCATACACTTTCTCCAGAGTTTCAATGACCTGAGTGCAACCCTGAAAAGCAGCAAAGGAAGCCCCAAGAAAAGCAGGCCTGTGACCAACGAGTGACACAGTCCACAATGACACAGGATGAAGAGTTCCTGAGGACAATGGGATTTACAGACCTCTGACCGTATGGAAAAGAACAGTAAAATCTGGTGAAGAGCTGCTGAGGCTTTTGGAATAAATCAGTCATAAGAACAGAATAGAAAAACATTACTTAAAAAATAGAAGATAACCATTAACTCTAAGAAAAAAGTAGATGAGAAAATGAAATCGTAGTCTTTCAACTGGCTTGGCATTACACATTTTTCCAGTCATCATAATGAAAACAATGAACACTGACTCAGACACTGTGACAGGCATGATTACATCAGAGGGCTTAAGGAAGGGAATTCAGGAAGAGACCTAAATCCTCATCTGCCGCCAGTTAATTGACAACACCTACAACTGGTATCTTAAAAAATAGCAGTGTAAGCATAGTATTTAGAAATAAGGAAATAAATAACAGAAGAAATAAGACTGAGGGGGTACAAGAATGAGGCAGGGAATAGTATTTTCCACTGTAAGTCTTTCAATACTATATTGAGGGGTCCCCAAGATCACCCCACGACCCACATAACTCCACATATAGCCATACCCAAGGCTGAGATTTATTACCATGAAAGGACACAAAGCAAAAGCAGCAAAGGAAAAGGCTTATGGAGAGAAGTCCAGAGGAAACCAGGCTCAAGCTTCCAAGAGCCCTCCTGCAGTGGGGTCACAGAGACAAGCTGAACAGTGATGTGTGACATGTTGTCTGCCAGGCAGCTCGGTAGACTGAGCCTGAGGTCTCTGTACAAGCCGAGCATGTACAGAATTCCAGACTCCCAGAAGGAAAGCAGGTATTCAGCAGAAAACGCACTGTTTTTACCAACAGCTGAGACACAGAAAGCCACTCTTCTCATTCAGGAAAAGTTTAACGTACTATGCAGAACGTAACAGTCAAGTTCTCCTCTGCCAGCTGTGGACTGACCTTGCTGACAGGCCTTTCTATGGACAGCAGTCTCAGCTTGCTGTAGTAACTCCACACAAGCACTACTTGGTATCTTAAACTATCTTATGAATTGATAAAATTTTAAAACTTAAAAAAATCATGTCTCACACAAAAAAATACTAGCTATCTTATTTTAAAACCAAATAAAAGAGCAAAAGGAATTTCTCTCAAAATATGAATGTTACTGTACAGGAAAAATTTTTTTTAAGTTTATAGACAAAATGGGACATATATAATCCTTCAGATAAAGTAGATATGGTTTAAAGAGGTTCAAACATCAGCAGTGAGATTCTCCTCGTAATAGCATGTTGATAATTAAGTCCTTTCAAATCTACTTACAACTGTTTGGGGGCATACCTTAATAAAGATTTTACTCTTTATATGAAGTTATTGTTTCTTTTCTACACCCTTCTTATATATTATTAAGACTTAATCTCTAGTTTCTCCCCTATCCCAGGTGCCTATCCAAACTCTTGCCTTTAAACAAAACCAAAGTGGTGGGGCGCCTGAGTGGCTCAGTCGGTTAGGCCTCCGGCTTCGGCTCAGGTCAGATCTCACGTTCGTGGGTTCGAGCCCCGCGTCGGGCTCTGTGCTGACAGCTAGCTCAGAGCCTGGGGCCTACTTCTGATTTTGTATCTCCCTCTCTCTCTGACCCTCCCCCTTTCATGCTCTGTCTCTCTCTGTATCAAAAATTAAAAAAAAATAAATTAAAAAAAATAAATTAAAAAAAAAAAAAAACCAAAGTGGGGCGCCTGGGTGGCTCAGTCGGTTAAGCCTCCGGCTTCGGCTCAGGTCAGATCTCACAGTTCGTGGGTTCGAGCCCCGCGTCGGGTTCTGTGCTGACAGCTAGCTCAGAGCCTGGAGCCTGTTTCAGATTCTGTGTCTCCCTCTCTCTCTGACCCTCCCCTGCTCTCACTGTCTCTCAAAAATAAATAATAAAAAAGCATTAAAAAAATTAAAAAAAAAACAAAAACAAAGTGCTATCACTAGCAGTCACTCTATACAGAGGACAAAATTTTTCCTTATTTAAAAAAAAAGTCATAATAAAGATCATTGATACTTATCAGTGAAACAACATTTTTTGAGGAATGGTGTATCTTTTTGAGGGGTGAGGAGACAGGCCTCTTGCCTGCCAAATTTCATAATCAGATAATCTATTCTTAAGGAAATCTTTTTTTATTTTTTAAGTTTTTTATTTTTGAGAGACAGAGAAAGACAGCATGAGCAAGGGAGAGTCAGAGAGAGAGGGAGACACAGAATCTGAAACAGGCTCCAGGCTCTTAGCTAGCCGTCAGCACAGAGCCTGATGCAGGGCCCAAACCCACAAAAGGTGAGATCATGACCTGAGCCGAAGCCAGACGCTCAACCGACTGAGCCACCCAAGCACCTCTCTTAAGGAAATGTTAAATGAGAATTTAATTGGAGAGTACAAGGACCAACAAACTTTATTTAACAATAACTTTTAAGAAACACCATTGGTGGTGCCGGGGCTGGCTCAATAGGAAGAGCATGCCACTCTTGATCTGAGGGTTATGAGTTCAAGCCCTATGTTGGGTGTAGAGATTATTAAAACAAACAAACTGAAAATGAACACCACTGGTTGCAATAGAAACTAGGTAGAAATATCTATAGTCTGGTTCCCCAACAGTGCATTGAGGCACCCAGAGGATCATAAGCCAAGTCATATAGGAGCCATGGGTATCTTCAATTTGAGACAAAGAGCAGTACTCAACATCTGTCAGACACTGTACAAACTACTAGCTAAAAGAAGTTCAATTTCAACATTAGGTTGAGCTACATTCCTTTCAATGACATATCTTTGTGAAGTGAAATTCTGGGGATAGTAGGTATAATTTCTTTTTTTAAGTACCATGTGAAAATCAGCAAGCGATAAGAAATGAGAGTGGTACCTCACGCCAGTCAGAGTGGCTAAAATGAACATATCAAGAGACTGTAGATGCTGGCGAGGGTGTGGAGAGACGGGCACCCTCCTACACTGTTGGTGGCAATGTAAACTGGTATAGCAACTCTGGAAAACAGTGTGGAAGTTCCTCAAAAAACTATCAATAGAACTCCCCTATGACCCAGCAATAGCACTGCTGGAGATTTACCCAAGGGATACAGAAGTGCTGACCCATAGGAGCACATGTACCCCAATGTTCATAGTGGCACTTTCTACAATAGCCAAATCATGGAAAGAGCCTAAATGTCCATCACCTGATGAATGGATCAAGAAGATGTGGTTTATCTATACAATGGAATACTACATGGCAATGAGAAAGAATGAAATATGGCCATTTGTAGCAAAGTGGATGGACTTCAAGGGTGTCATGCTAAGTGAAATAAGTCAGGCAGAGGACAGATACCATATGTTTTCACTCATTAAGTCTAACAGGAGAAACCTAACATAGGACCATGGGGAGGGGAAGGGGGGAAAAAGAGTTAGGGAGGAGGAGGGAGGCAAATCATGAGAGACTCTTAAAAACTAAAAACAAACTGAGGGCTGAAGTGGGGGGGAAGAGGAAGGGGAGTGATGGTCATGGAGGAGGGCACTTGTGGGGAAGAGCACTGGGTACCCTATGGAAATCAACTTGACAATAAACTATAAATATAAAAAGAAATGAGAGTGGTAATGTCCAATCTGATTATAAAGTATTAGTATGTACATTATCCAGCAGGCACAGGCAAACCATTAATTTTAATTACTTAAGAGTAAAATAAAAATATTTTCTCTTTATGTGTATTTTTTTCAAATATCTACTAAATTGTCATGACATAAATACACATTAAGTTGTGTAAACATAACACAAGGAATTATTAGGTATTTCCATTAGGCTGACACCAGGTCTCAGAGCATGATATGTACAAGATAAGACTGAAATATCATGTCATGAAAAAAAAAGTAAAAACTTACAAAAGATGCTTGAAATCAAATGAAAAGGACTCAGAAGTCAACTAGAAGATGACCCCACTAGCCAAAATTCAATAAAATAATTGCAATGTATCAAGTATATTTAAATCCATGAGTTCATAATAATACTCAAAAATAAAATTCACTGGTCCCTTTCCTTTGGAGGCTGCCAGAGAACCATCTCATAATTTGGAATAGCTGGTAAATAAAGTGGGGGGAGAGGCATTTATCCTGAACTTCCTATACAAAGTGTTAAAGCAGCACATTTATTCTGATCAAAATATTCCACCTAATAAATAAAGAAATGAAAGACTATCACCACTTAATAAGCAATTTAAAAATGGATATTGGTAATGATTATCAATCGCTGCTAATATCTTACACAAAAAAGAAACACTTTAATATGCTCTCTGATGTACACACACATCAGCCTTACAAAAATAAGCAAATAAAATCTTAATCTAATGAAGCTTCGAAATCTGTAGGGTATGGAATTTAGTTTCTTTTTTTTAATGTTTTATTTATTTTTGATACAGAGAGAGACAGAACATGAGAGGGGGAGGGGCAGAGAGAGGAGACACAGAACCAGAAGCAGGCTCCAGGCTGAGCTAGCTGTCACCACAGCCTGACACGGGGCTAGAACCCACGAACGTGAGATCTGACCTGAGCTGAAGTTGGAGGCTTAACCGACTGAGCCACCCAGGTGCCCCGGGAATTTAGTTTCTTTAGTTACCACTTTGTAAGAAAAAGAAAGTGGGGAGGATATGCATAAAAATTATGAGACTTAAAACCATGAATGAGAAGAAAAGCCACAGACTGGATGAAAATATTCATAAAAGACGGTATAACTAACAAAGGACTGCTATATAAAATGTACTAAGAACTCTTGAAACTCAGTAAGAAAACAAATCAATCTAAAAACAGGCAAAAGACCAGACACCAAAGAAAATATATAAATGACAAATAAACATAGGAAAAATGCTCCATATCATTAAGGAACTATAAATTAAAACAATGAACCTGATTTCAAAAATGATATATTATGGATTTAATGAAATGTTTAGAGGTGCAGTAGGCATGACTTTGAGTAGATAATGAAAGAAAATGCAAAATGCTTATTGA
>NC_043713.1:57246334-57279930 GCF_006229205.1 Suricata suricatta | reverse complement strand
GAAGTTGGGGTTCTGATTTTTTACTTTGCTTATCCATTTGGAGTGTCATTGTAACTACTGTATTGTAAATGATGGAAAATAATTGCATATGTTAAAAAAAATAGTGTTATATTCTAAAAAAAATAAAAAATAAAGTTACCAAAAAAATGATATATTAAAAAAATGTTGGGGTGCCTGGGTGGCTCAGTCAGTTGAGTGTCTGACTTCAGCTCAGGTCATGATTTCACAGTCTGTGAGTTTGAGCCATGCGTCAAACTCTGTGTTGGCAGCTTGGAACTTGGAGCCTGCTTCGGATTCTGTGTCTCACTCTCTCTCTCTCTCTACCCCTCCCCCATTCATGTTCTGTCTCTCAAAAACGAATCAACGTTAAAAAAAATTTTTAAGATTTTTAATATTTTTGGGGTGCCTGGGTGGCTCAGTCAGTTAAGCGTCCAGCTTCGGCTCAGGTCATGATCTCACGGTTCATGGGTTCAAGCCCTGCGTCGGGCTCTGTGCTGACAGCTAGCTCAAAGCCTGGAGCATGCTTAAGCGTCTGTATCTCCCTCTCTCTCTGACCCTCCTCTCCTCACGCTGTCTCTCTCTCTCAAAAAATCAATAAAAAAATATTTTTAAAGATTTTTAATGTTTTTGTAACTATGTATGGTGATGGATGTTAACTAGACTTCTTATGGTCATTTTGCAATATACAGAAATATGGAATTGTTACATTGTACACCTGAAATGTCAGTTATGCCTCAGTTAAAAAAGAAAAAAAGAAAACACTGCATACCTATTACAATAGCCAAAATCCAAAATATTGACAAAACCAAATGCTAATGAAGATATGGAACGATTATTCAGTGCTGGTGGGAATACAAAATGGCACAGTCACTTTGGAAAACAGGTTAGTAGTTTCTTATAAAACTAAACATACTCATATAATATACAAGGCAGCAATCACACTCTGTGGTGTTTTGGTATTTACTCAAATGAGTTGAAAGAACTTATGTACCCACAAAAACCTGCACATAAGATGTTCATGGCAGCATAGAGAATTACATTTATTCATAACTGCCAAAATTTAAAAGCAACCAAGATGCCCTTTCATAACTGAATGGATAAATAAGCTGTGATATATTCAGACAATAGAATATTACTCAGTGATAAAAAAATAAATGAATGGAATCTTAAACAGAGAAAGAATTTTAAGTGCCTATTTACTAAATGAAAGAAGCCAATCTAAAAAGGCTATATCCTGGGGTGCTTGGGTGGCTCAGTAAGTTAAGCAGAGATCGAGCCCTGTAATGGGCTCTGGGCTGACAGCACAGAGCCTGCTTGGGATTCTGTCTCTCTCCCACTCTCTCAAAATAAGCAAACATACATTTAAAAAATAATCACAAATTTTTAAAAACTACATACTATACTGAGTCCCATTATATGACATTCTGGAAAAGGCAAAAACTATGGAGACTGCTAAAAGATCAATGGCTGCTGTGGCTGAGGAAGGAGGCAGGGAAGGAAGAACAGACAGAGCACAAAGGATTTTTAGTGCAGTCAAAACACTATGTGATAACATAGTGGTAGGTACATGTCATATTTATCCAAACTCACAGAATGTACAAAACCAAGAGTGAACTTTAATGTGAACTATGGACTCTGGGTGATTATTATGATGTGTCACTGTAGGGTCATCAAGCAAAACAAATGTACCACTCTGGCAGGGGGGAGGCAGTGCTAACAATGGGGTGGGCTACGCATGTGTGGGGGCAAGGAGCATGTAGGAAATCTCTGTATCTTCTGCTCAATTTTACTATGAACCTAAAACTGCTTTTAAAAAGTCTGTTAATTAAAAAAAAAAAAGTAACCTAAGGAAAACCTGAGGAAGCTAAATTTAATGTTATAATATGCTCATTTTTTTAAAGTTGAAAAACTTAGATGGTATCTGCTGCTTTTCAACTGTTTGTTACAAGTGGGATAACAATGTGGACTTCAATGAGCCTTTTCTCCACTTTCACATCCACACTTTTGTTTCCCATAATTTTCCTAAGCAGAAAGTCAAAGGTCTTGATTTATTATTTTGACTTTGGAAGAAACTTCTTAAAATTGCCAACATCTTAAAATTGTTACAATTTATAAATTTCCTTACAAAGTCTTCTAGTATAGAGGAGGGGGGCGGGGCTTTCTTCCTCATCTTCCCTCTTTTCTTCTCTTTAGTAGTTCTTTATATAAACTGGGGCACTTGGGTGGCTCTAAAAGCAGTTCCAAATGTTTTCTAGTACTTCTGTTTTCAACAATCTTTTTTGCAAAAGCTTCATATTTAAATATTTGTTCAACTTTTCAAGGCTATCAGTTTTAAGGACTTAACTCAAATAAAGATACAGGCCTAGTGCCTGGTACGCTGCAAGTGCTCAACAAATACGGATTCCCTCATTCCATGTACTACAATTGTTTAGAATAGAATATATAAATGTTTACACACATATCTTTGTGCACAAAACATCTCTCCAAGAACACACAAGAAATTAAGTTGTTACTCCTTTGGCAGTATCTTTAATGGCTGAGAAAAACACAATCCCTTCCATCTGTAAGGAAACTGGGAAATATCTCAAAAGAGATAATTTGGTAAAGAGGAAGTATATAGGGCTCTGGAGTCTGATGTTCTGGTCTCAAATCTTAACTCTGGAACACAACTATGGGTTCTGACTAAGTATCATCACCTTTCAGACACCAAATTTCCTTATACGTACAGAAGAATACTGGCATCTGGCAAGGCATTGGCAAGATTAAATAGAATGGAATTCCTCATCTATAGTAGGCACTCAGTAAGCAGTAATAAGACTAGCCAATTATTTTTACTTGCGCTATTAACTATAAAGATGTCCGGATGAGGCACTTGGTTAGCTCAGTCAGTTAAGCATCTGACTCTTAATTTCAGCTCAGGTCATGGTCTCCACCCTCTGAGATCAAGCCCCGCAGCAGACTCTGTACAGGTGCAATGCCTACTTTAGACTCTCCTTTTCCCTCTCTCTCTGCCCCTCCTCTGCTCATGCTTGCACTCAAGCTCTCACTAACTTAAAAAAAAAAAAAAGGTGTCTGGACAAAACTTGAGATTTTCAAAACTATTATTTCTCCCCCATCTAACACTCTGAAAAATGAGGCTTTTCCTGCCTTTTCTTTGTGACTGTCCATTTGAAAACCCTCCAAAAAATCTTAAGTACATTTTAAAAATATCATAAACAAGTTTAAATATCCAAGAAGAGAAACGCCTGGGATCCAGCTCTTGGTTTCAGCTTAAGGCATGATCTCCCAGTCCTTGAATTCAAGCCCCGTGTCAGGCTGAGTGCTGACAGTGTGGAACCTGTTTGGAATTCTCTCTCTCTCCCTTTCTCTCTGCTACTACCCCTTGAGCACATGCGCTCTCTCAAAAATAAATAAATGAACTAAAAAAAAAAGAAAAAAGCCAAGAAGAAATGTGGAAAAAATTACTGGCACTACATGTCGCAAATATTTTATAAAATGTTTTAAAAAGAAAAACAAGGGGTACCTAGGTGGCTCAGTCGGTTAAGCGTCTAACTCTTGATTTTGGCTCAGGTCATGCTCTCACAGTAGATGGGATAGAGCCCCACATCAGGCTCTGCACTAAAAGCATGAAGCCTGCTTAAGACTCTTTCTCTTAACCTCTCTCTCAAAAAAATAAACATTCACACTTTACACACTGTATATTAGCCAATTTGACAATAAATTATACAAAATAAAATATAAAAAATTTAAAAATTTAAAAAATAGAAGGTATAAACACAAAACACACAAAAAAAGATATTTTTAAAATGAAGGATTAGGAAATTAAAGAGATATTCTTTTTCAACTGCAAATCTTCTGAAGATGAACAAGTCTGATACCCAATAACGGAAGGATGTGTAGAAAGAGATACCCTAATAACGCTAGTAGTAGAAGTGTAAATTGATACATTTAAAAGGGCAATTTAGCAAAACCTGTCAAAAATTAATATTCTCACCTCGCAATTCCACTATTAAAACCTTATCCTCAAATACAAAAAAGAATATAAGTAAAACGATACTTAACATCACATTTATAACAGCCAAAAACCCTTTATTTATAGTGCATCTCTATATACGCATCTAAAATCCTTGAAAAATAATGCACTGAGAAAGAGAATATACTGACCTCTGTATTCACATGAAATTCACTTAAACTATACTAATACAGGTAGCCTACAAGTGTAGTATAACAGATGGAATACTGTTGGCAAAATGCTGGCATAAGAAAGAGCAAGAGTCCACCCCTCCATAAAAGCAACTATAAACTGTCAGGATCAACTTTTCTAGAACATCAGAAACTAACCCAAAGCTTGCAGCAATCCAAGAATTACTTATTCAAGAAATAAAGCTAAACCTTGGTATTAACATAGAGCTCTGTGGCATTTAACTTACTCTTGTCCTACCCTGAGCTCCCCAGATCGGGGGCGGCTGTGAAAGCAATAATAGCCCACATTTCCAGCACTGGCACGTCAGAACAAACCTCATTTATAAACAAACTGAAATTATTTGTTTTGACCTAAGGGGCTCCCTGGAAGACTTGCTGAAAAGTCTTGCTTTATCTCACCTAATACTGCTACCTCAGACTTTCCCCAAAGCTAAAGCCACTACACAGCACAAGGCATGTTTGCCAAAAACATTTATAGGCAGATGTTTTTAGTGCTGCTGCCAGATGCAATGAGTAACAGTTGGGGCAAACTAACTGACCGAAAACCTTGAGTGGTAAGGTTGGGTGATGAGACGTTTTGGGAAATAAGGACCTTGAACAGATTCAACAGATTCCTGGGAATCTAGGACACAATGTATATGCCCAGGGCTGTGCACATGCTCAGGAATTTTGCCAACTCTTGACTTTTTTTTTTCTCCCAGTATGTGGACTATGTTTATCCCACCACCTCCTGACCTCTATAGTTTCTGCTAAGAAATCAGAGCAGTCGGCTGTTAAATGATATTAAGGATTCTTATATGTGAGAAGTCACTTCTGTCTTACTTCTTTCAAGATTCTCTTTCTTTGTTTTTCAACTGTTTGATTAAGATTCTCAGTGTGATTCTCACTGAATTTATCATATCCAAGAAGGCTCACCTTTGGATGACCTTGACCTCTACACAAACAGGAAATTAAGATTCACCAGAGCTGTAAAGCAGGAGAATGCACAAGGAATACTTCAACAGTAGTACAATATCCCTCTAAAGATGCTGAGAGACGTTTTTGGTATGAAATGTTTTAAGGAAATACTTGTCCAATCATTAGCTGACCAATAAGCTAACAGAACACAGACTTCAATGAGCATACATATAACAAAGAATATATACTTTAGAAAATAAGTTCAGAAAAGTTTCTAAACAACTAACAACAGCTACAAGTAGCTGGGGAAAGAGGAGAACCTAATTTCCAGAATTGTAATTTATAATAGTCAAAATGTCCAATTTCAACAAAAAAATATACACATGTAAATAAACAAGAAGGAATGGCCCACACACAGGAAAAAAAGCACTCACCAGAAACTCTCCCTAAGGAATCCCAAATATTAGACTTACTAGACAAAGATTTTAAGATCTGTTTTAAGTACGTTCAAAAGCTGAAGAAAACTACACCTAGAAAACTAAAAGAAAGCACTAAGAACTCTGTCTTACCAGATAATGAATATTAATAAAAGACAGAAATTATTTTTAGGGGCACCTGGGTGGCTCAGTCAGTTAAGCATCCAATTCTTGATTTTGGCTCAGGTCATGATCTCATGGTTCGTGGGTTCGAGGCCTGCATTAGTAGAGTCCACTTGGGATCCTCTCTCTCCCTCTCTCTCCACTCCTCCCCTGCTTGCATGTGTACTCTCTCTCTCAAAGTAAACAAACATTAAAAATAGATAAATAAGAACAAAAATAATTATTTCTTAAAGAACCAAATAGAAATTCTGGAAATGAAAAGTATAATAACTGAAATGAAAAATTCACTATATGGGCTCAATAGCAGATTTGAGAAGGCAGGACAGACCAGTGATCTTAAAGATAGGCCAACTGAAATATATCAGTCTGGGGATCAGAAAAAAAAAAAATGAAGAAAATAAAACAAAACCACAGAGATCTGTGGTACACCATCTGGCATAATGGCAATCCAAGCATAATGGCAGTCCCGAAAGGAGATAAAAGTGCAGAAATAATATGTGAAGAAACAGTGGCTAAAAACTTCCCAAATTTAATGAAATATTAATCTATATATCAAAGAAGCTCCCAAACTCCAAGCAGGAGAAATTCAATGAAATTCACACTGAGGCACATCTTCATCAAAGAGTTCAAAAACAAAGAGAGAATCTTGAAAGAAGCCCACGGAAGTGACTCATCACATACAAGGGATCTTCATTCATTAACAGCTGACTTCTCATCAGAAACCATAGAGGCCAGAAGGCAGTGGGATGACATACTCAAAGTACTGGAAGGAAAAAAAACTGTGAACCAAGAATCTTTATCTTGCATAATTATCCTTCAAAATGAAAGAAAAACTAATACATTCTCAGAAGAAAAAAATTCTGAAAAATTCATTGCTAATGGGCCTATTCTAGAAGAAATGCTAAAGGGAGTCCTTCATGCTGAAATGAAAGGACAGTAACTGAATCCACATGAAGAAATAAAGAAAGAGAGTGAAAGTAACTAATGGTGGTAAAAGTAACAACATAGGTAAATATAAAAGACAGCATAATTGTATTTTTCGTTTGTATCTCTTTTCTCTCACCTTTTTGATTTAAATGACAACTGCATAAAGCAACAGTTTTAAATCAGATGAACATACAAAGTATAAAGATATAACTTGTGACAACAGCACCATGAAGGGGAGTAGAGCTATAGGAGTACAGTTTTTATACATTGTTGAAATTAACCTGGTATTAATCTGAACTAGCCTAATACAAATTAAAATGTTAATTATAATCCCAGGCCAACAACTAAAAAGTAACTAAAAAATACGTAGCAAATAAAATATAGGAATTAAAATAGTACACTGCAAAGAAACAGAGAAGCCAATAATGGAAGAAATGCAGAATAAAAAATATATAAAAAATATATAAAACAAACAGCACAACAGAGAGGACTCCAATAATTCATTTTTATTAAAAATGAATGAATGAGTGAATGGGACCATGAGTTCTGAGGCAAATACCAAGTCTTGGCCATCTTTGCATTCCTACTTACATGTGGTCTAAAAATAGGTATGAAGGCATATAATATTAATGTTTCAAAGTAGAATTTCCCAGAAAACCCAGAATGCCAGTTGTGGGCCTCAATTTCTCACCTGAGGCTGTAAAGCACTTCACTTAAGAATGCCAACACTGGGGCCAGACTGAGAGTTTTCATCACAGCTTTATTACTTATTAGCTATATGACTTTGACCAAGTTACTTAGCCTTTCTCTGCCTCAGTTTCATCATCTGTAATTTGAGAATAGTAACAGTGTCTATCTCATAGGACTGTTGATAAGAATGTCAAGACACATAAACTCTCTTAACAATCCATGGCATCCAGCACTCTAGTAGCTATTATTATCTGGCACCTGATAGATGATCATGGACTGATCCAAATTTGTTTAAACCCAAGAATTCCTTCAAAAGAAAAATAAACTAGAAAATAAAGTTATTGGGGAGGGCATTCCAATGGGCCTCGAATTTTTCTGCTTAATGATATGCATGTCTTTTTTTTTTAAACAAGTGCCATACCTAGGGCACCTTTGCTAATGCAATATTTCTCTTTGCATTGTGGACATGCATTCATCTTTTTTTTTAATCTCTTATGGGTGCTGAGGAAAGTCCTTATGTTTCTGAGCTGCTAGAAATGTATAGCATAGTCTAGGTGGTGACTTATAAACACAGAAATTCATTTTTCATGGTTCTAGAAGCTGAGAAATTCAAGATCAAACCTCTGGTATACTTGGTGTCTCACTATATCCTCACATGGAGGAGCTCACATGAGGAACCTCTCTTAGGCCTCTTTTCTAAGGGCACTAATCCCATTCTTTCTTTTTTTAATTTTTTAATTTATTTTTTTAAATTTACATCCAAGTTAGTTAATATATAGTGCAACAATGATTTCAGGAGTAGATTCCTTAATGCCCCTTACCCATTTAGCCCAACCCCCCTCCCACTATGTTTCTGTCCCCTTCCCTGTTTTTGTATTATTTTTGCTTTCCTTCTCTTATGTTCATCTGTTTTGTATCTTAAAGTCCTCATAAGAGTGAAGTCATATGATATTTGTGTCTTTCTCTGAGTGACAAATTTCGCTAGCATAATACTCTCTAGTTCCATTCACGTAGTTGCAAATGGCTAGATTTCATTCTTTTTGATTGCTGAGTAATACTCCAGTGTGTGTGTGTGTGTGTGTGTGTGTGTGTGTGTGTGTATACAACATCTTCTTTATCCATTCATCCATTGATAAACATTTGGGCTCTTTCAATACCTAGGCTATTTTCAATAGTGCTGCTATAAACAATGGGGTGCATGTGTCCCTTCGAAACAACATACCTGTACTCCTTGGATAAATACCTAGTGGCACTAATCCCATTCTTGAGAGCTCCACCCTCATGACTTAATAACCTCCCAAATGTCACACCTCCAAATACCAGCACATTGGGGATTAGGTTTCACTATTAATTGGGGGAGGACACAGCATTTGGTCTATAGTAACTTGTTAAATTGTAATGCCTCACTTCAAAAAAATACCCTGTTTTGTTAACATATTAAAGAGTAGACTCCCCTAAGGAAACTAACCTAACAGGAATTTGATTTTTTTTTTCAATTGGAGAGGAAAAGGAAAAATGAATATTTTTTTCTATATCAAGTGGAAGGGAAAAGAAATTCATATTGTAATTTCAGTTTCTGTATTTTTTTTTCATTCACTCCCATTGAGTGCTTTAATTTTGTTTCTTTACTCTGAATTGTTTTTCCCTTAAAAAAAAAAAAAAAGGAAAGAAAAATACTCCCCTTTCCTTGTTTTGCTTCATCTCATACTCCAGTGATGACCATTGAAATTAAACCCTATTTTTCTTCTTAGGTGTGTGGTATACAAAGAAAATTCAATTCACAGTTGATCTCATCAAACAGATCAATCAGAGGATAATGATTTGCTTCCAAAGTGATTCGCTGCTTTTCAAAAGAAGGTTCCCAATAGGATTTCCTAAAATAGTTTTCATTTACAGGGCATTGGCTCCTACAATCCATTGTTGAGAACTTGATTCAGCATATAGTAAATACTTAAGGAATATCTATTTTTGTTGATGATATGATCTACCTGATACCATACATATCTGTGTATATATCTGTCCCTCCCCTAGAGTCAGGATGACAAATGGATTTTATTGCTTGTTCAAACTCAGATTGGTTGGAAAGAGCTGCTGAGAGCATTGAGTTTAAAAGGATTTTGAGACTGAATCCAGGTTCAGACAGAAAAAGTACCATGATCGATTAGAAATGTCTGATGTGGGAACAAAAAGGGATAGTGGCTACATATGTGCTTACCAACCTGCACTAGCAATAAATATCTTCTGGGAAAGACAGTATGCATCTGTGAATTACTCAGAGAACATAGCACTGTTTATAGCATTTTGTAGATGCAATGTGTATTTGTTGAATTCAATTAAATGGAAGGATAGAGACTTTCAATATTATTTGCAATAAACTAAGAAACTTCCTTAAAAAAAAAAAAGAAAACAAACAGCAGTAAGGCCGAAGCTGTTACTAATAAATAATTACTGTAAACATAAACTGGGTAAATTCCCAAAATTAAAAGGCAGACACTGGCAAAACAGATTTTTTCTTTTAAAGATACAACTATCCACTGCCCACGAGAAACTCACTTTAGGTTCTAAGACACAAGTTGAAAGTAAAAGGATAGAAAAAGATATTTCATGCAAACAGTAACCAAAAGAGTGCTGGGATGGCTGGCTATACTACTAACAAAATAAACTTTAAGACATAAATATATTATAAGAGACATAGAAAAGTATTACTTAATGATAAAACGGTAAGATAACAATTACAAACATATATGTACCTAGTAACAGAAGCCTAAAAGACATGGAACAAAAAAACTAACTAAATTGAAAGATAAAACAGTTCAACAATAGTTGAAGGCTTCCAAATCCTCCTTTAATAACAGATAGACCATTGTTAATGGACATAACATAACAAAGTATGTTTTCTGACCACAATGAAATAGCAATGAAAATCAGTAATTTGAAAAATAATTTTTTAATTAAAAATATGTACAAATCTTAACAAACATTTAACAGAACATCTGATAAACTAGGAATAGAAGGGAACTTCCTCACACTGATCAAGGGCATCAGTGAAAAACCCATAGTTAACATTACAATTAATGGTGAAAGACTGAAGCTTTCCTCCTAAGAGCAGGAACAGGACAAGGAGATCTGCCCTTGCCACTTCTATTCAACACTGAACTGAAAGTGTTAGCCAGGACAATTAGGGAAAAAAAAAAAAAAAAGCATTCACACTACAAAGGAAGAAGTAAAACCGTCTCCAGAAACGATCTTACATAGAAAACCCAAAAGAATATACAAGAAAATTATTAGAGCCAATAAATGAGTTTAACAAAGTTACAGAATACAAGATGAGGATAGAAAATAAACTGTGTATCAACACACTAGAAATGAACATTCCGAAAATAAAACTAAAAAAAAAAAAATTCCATTTGTGGAGGTAAAAGGTACAACATAGAAAACACAGCCTTTCCACAGACTGGAATACTCAATAATGTTGAGAGCAAAATAATGCTGTAAGTCAAAGGGATATATAGATTCAATGCAAACTCTATCAAAATTTCAACAATTCTTTTGTAGAAATGGAAAGGCTGATCCTCAGTTTAACATGGAATTGCAATGGGCCCTGAATAGCCACAAAAAAATAATGAAAAAGAACAAAGGTGAAAGACTCACACTTCCCGATTTCAAAAGGTACTACAAAACTATACAGTGACCAAACCAATGTGATACTGGCATTAGTATCATACAGACCTACAGAATTGATTTGAGTCCAGAAATAAACCCAAACATCTATGGTCAACTGATTACCAACAAGGGTGCCAAGACTATTCAGTGAGAAAATAATGGTCTCTTCAACAGATGGGTATGAAACAACTGAATTTCCACATGCAAAAAAACTGGACCCATATCTCAGACCATACACAAAAATTCACCCAAAATGAGTAAACACCGAAACATAACAACTAAAACCATAAAACTCTTAGAAGAGAGTACAATGTAAATTTTTACAACCTTGCATTTGGCAATGGATTCTTAGCTATGACACCAAAATCATGAGTAAAAAAAAAGAAAAAATGGATAGACTGTACTTTATGAAAATTAAAAACTTTTATACATTAGAAGATATTATCAAGAAAGTAAAAAGACAACCTAAAGAATGGAAGAAAATATTTGCACATCATCTAGGTGATAAGCATCTAGCATCCAGAATAAACAAAAAGAACCCTTACAACACAACAACAACAACAAAAAGACAAACAACCCAATTTAAAATAGGCAAACGTCTTGAGTAGATATTTTTCCAAAGACATACAAATACCCAACAAGCACATGAAAAGATGGTCAACATCATCAAATAGAAAACCACAATGAGATACCAATTCACACCCACAATGATAGCTATAATTTTAAAACCCAGAACATAACAAGTGTTGGTGAGGATATGGAGATATCAGAATCCTTACACTGCATGAAATAGTGCAGTTGACTTGGGAAACAGTTTGGGAGTTCCTCAAAATGTTAAACGTAAGAGTAGCCACATGATCTAGCAATTTTATTCTTAGGTATATACCCAGGAGCAACATACATCCACACCAAGACTTGCACATGAATATTCATTCACACCAACATCATTCACAATAGCTATAAAGTAGAAACAACTCAAATAGTCACCAACTGATCACTGGATAAACAAAACATGGTATAACCAGGCAATGGAAGGTTACTTGGCAATAAAAAGGAATGAAGTCCTGATATATGCTACAATATGGATAAACCTTGAAAACATTATATTGAGTAGAGGAAGTCAGTCACAAATGATAATATATATGATTCCATTTATACAAAATGTCCAGAATAGGTAAATCCAGAGAGAGCAAGTAGATTAGCGGTTGATAATGGGTGGGAGTGGTGGGAATTGTAAGTGACTGACAATGACTAAAAGGTTTCCTTCTGGAGGTAATGAAAATGTTCTAGAGCTGACTGTGGAGATGGCTGCACAACTCTACAAATATACTAAAACCACTAAACTGTATACTTTAAAAGGGTGAATTTTATGTTATATGAATTACATTTAAATTAAACTGACATAAGAAAAAAGCAGGCTTAAGTCTTTGCCATGTTAAAAATCACTCCCTTAACCCTTTTTACGAACTGCTAACACCTCTTTCCATTCTTCCCTTCACAGCTAAAATTTAATTATTCTGAAATAATCTACATTTACTTTCTTCACTCTCTGACCTATTAATTCAATAAAACCTGGCTCCTTCCCCAAAAGGTAGCATTAAGATGAATGTTACAACTGATTTTAGTTATTAAATTCAATAGACTCCTAACAATCCTTGTTTTATCCAAGTTCTCAAAGCATCTGAAGCACAGCTGTTTTTGTTTGAATTTTTTTTTTCTTTTCCGGAGAGTTGGTTGTGAAGAATAGCTTCCTTTTGAAATGATCCCATTTTAGCTTCTATGACATTTTCTCATAATTTCTCTGCATCTCTAAACACAGGAATTTCCTTTTCCAGGTCTTCTTCCTCTATCTGGCTTTAAATTATATTCTCCATTGTCTATTTTCAGAACTATTCTCCATTGGTAAATTCTTCCTACATTGGTATTACCTAAATCAACGGTTTCAGCTACCACGTGTAGTACAGCCTGCTGACTCTCACAGCAAGACTTCTGTTAGGGTCCAAACACACACACCCAACTCTGGAGCCCATGTTTCCACCAGAATGTTTCATAGACAACTCCCTACTCTATATATCCCAAAGCTAAAATACTGTTCCTCCCCAAGTTTGCTCCTCTTCCTGAAGTCCCTGTCTCAGTTCAGAGTTGACCCTTAAACATTACGGGTTTGAGCTGTACGAGTCCATTCATATGTGGTCGTTTTTTGATAAACACAGTACTGTAAACATATTTTTCTTCCTTATGATTTTCTTAATAATGCTTTTTCTCTAGCTTTATTGTAAGAATATAGTATATAACACATATGACATATAAAATACGTGGTAATGGACTTTTTGTTATCATTAGGGCTTCCAGTCAACAGCAGGCTATTAGTGGTTAAGTTCTGGCGGAGTCAAAAGTTACTCATGAATTTTAGACTCCAAGGGGGTTGGCGCCCCTAAACCCCACATTGTTCAAGGGTCAACTGTGCTTTACCATTGTCTATTCAATCACCCACGTTAAAATCCAACTGTAAGTGAATCCTATGAATTCTACCTTCTAAATCAATCATTACAAAATCTTCTAACCAGTCTTTCTGCACCTGGCCTTACCTCCCCTCCATCCCTTCTGAAATATGCATTCTATAATACCAGAATGATCTTTCTAAAAGGAAAACCTTTCATGACTCTTTCCTGATTAAAATCCATAAACTCTATTATCATCTATCTATAGGAAAAAAGCTCTAGAATCCCTAGAATGGCTTGCAATATTTAAGGATCTATCTATGCAGCCTCATCTTCTGCTACTTACCACCATAAACCCAATGCTACAGTAGTAGAAAACGACTTTTAGTTCTTAAAAGTGTTCTATACTCTCTCTAATCATGACCAGTTTTCCTTCTGCCTTAAGTTCCTTTCTCTCATTTTCTGCCTCAGTCATGCCTAAACCTTCAAGTTTAAGAAGGTAAAGCATGAAGTACCTAACAAAACACTTAATACACAACAGGGAGTTAAATGGGTTGAGCTGGCTTAGCCTTCTCTATTCTTTATCCTGTCTCAGTGACTCCCATTTGCTTACAAGAAAAAGTTGAAATTACTTCGACCGTGTATAAGACTATTCATAATTTTGTCTCTGGCAACTCACTAGGGAAGCTTAGACCCCTGTGCTTTTTCTCACACTGCTCCTTCTACCTAAATGCCCATCCTTATTTCCGCCCCCTCCTATACATACTTTTTCCTTGCCACCACCACCTTCCTCAACCTCTTCTTCTCTTCCCTTAAGAAACTGACCACTATCTCCTTTGTATACCCTGTATACGCCCATAGTTTCACCAGTCAAAATAATCTTAAAAACATATTGTACTTGTTAACAGTTTCAAGTAAGGAATAGAGTCTTCCCATTCTGAAGTCAGGGGCAGTGCCTTATCCATCTGTAAGTCCTCTTCACCAGGCATAGTACCTACTGCTAGTGATTCCTCCATACTAAATGACCTGCACTCTTCCTTATTCCTCCCACATATACTAACTTAGGCTTCTATCAGGAATCTTCTTTCAAAAAAGAACATACTTTGGGGTCACGTTCAGGCCCAATTTGCCCTGGCCAAGCAAATTGCTGTATAAATACAATTATACAAATTAAATATTCATTTTTCTGATACTTCTAGTTTTCTGAATTAGAAAGACCTAAAATGGGAGATTATTGTGAACGGAGAACAAATTAAGCTAAGTCACATGGCTTCAAGTTACTTTGTTACTCATGTTACTTCAAGTTACCACTGGATGGTTACTGTTAAACTAGCCTACCCTACTTAGATCTATGGATCACTTTGAAAAGTGGCAACCAACAACTTCCTTCCTACCTCTCCTGCCAATATGGTTTACAGCAATTACTCATTTTCAGGAAGACACTCAGAAAGGAAGTATCAAATCACCAAGATAACTGGAAAAGTGCCAAGTGTAGCTAGCTTTCTTATTCATAGGGCCATTTTTTCACTTAGAAGTGCTGCCTCCATAATCGCCAAACCAAAAGTGAGCTTGCTCCTTATCACCACTGAATTATTTTATGAAAACCTGTCAAGTATGATGGAATGCTACCTAAAGTGCAGCAGCATTTGAACATGCCCACTCCACTAACCAAAAAATTCAGCGAAAGCTTTTCTTAGGAGGCTGGATGGTGTGCGAGTGCAATGTCCAAACGACTGTACTTCTCTTACCGTGCACATTCGGAGTGTCTCGACTTCACATTTTAATTATTTTCAAGAACTCTACTAGGCCTTAGGAGAAACAAGCTGCTTAAGGCAAGAGGGAGACTCTTAAGTAATGAATCGCAAAACTCGACACAGCGCCTAATTATTTCAGGTTAAGACTGAGGTGTGGAATATTTTGTAAACCTGTTCCACTTTCCTAAAAATAAATTTAAAAGGCGGGGGGGGAGCTGCCACCTCTTGGAACAAGCATACTTGAAAACGAGTTGTAATAAGGATTCTCAACTCCAGATCTGTCCGTCCATTCGCACTGAAACCTGAACGAAACCCCAAAGCACTCGAGGAAGCTCCAGGGCTTCCAAGCCAGCCATAGCAAACATCAAGAGCCCTCTCTAGCCCACTGGGCAAGTCCCGGAGACGGGTCAATACTCCGGTGCGATTAAAAAATAGTGATTACATAAAAAACAGAGTGCCCTCTCCGTCGTTTCGGTGCCCAAGAGCTGCCCTGAGGCCTGGAGACTCAAGGGGAGAGGGGCCCGGTTCCCGACTCTCCTCCTCCGGACCCCGAGAGCACCAAATCACAAATGCGGGTGCCACGAGGGAAGCCCGGTCGGCAAATGGGAGGAACGGCCGGCAAGGGGGCGAGAAATGGGTAGAAGCCGGCCTGGGATGAACCCGCACTCGCGGCAGCCACGCCCCCCACCCCCAACTCCAGCCCCGCGCGCGGCGAGCGCCCAGCCCCGCAAGCTGCCTGACAGACGCCGCTGCGAGGTGGGTGCGGAGAGGGCTCCGCGAACAGACGAGGGGGCATTTCCACGACCCCCGCACGCCACCGCTGCCCGCCACTGACCTGTGTCTGCCGCCGCGCGACCGCCCGCCCTCGCCGCAGCCACCGCAGCCACCGCCTCCTCGCGCTCACCGTGCCGCCGCAGCCACTGTAGGCGCCTCCTGCGCTGCGCCCCTGGCCGGCCTCGGGCGCCCCATTCCCACCCCGCCCCAACCTCCGCCTGTTTACAATGATTGGGACAGAACGGGCCGAGCCGGCCCAGCGCGCATGCGCATACCCTCCTACCGCCTCTGCCGGCTTCCCAGGTCCTCCTCTCTGCGCTGACGGATAAAGTCGTCAAGGGCAAACGCCCTGTGCCCTCGCGCGGGGCACGCTGGGAAACGTAGTTCTCCGACGCCTAACGCCCAGTTTCCGTGAGGGCCCTTCGTCGAAGAAGCACACTACAATACCCTGGAAGCACCCCGTCTCCTTCGACCCAGGGGCTCGCTGAAGAGACTGAAGGGAGCGCGCTAGAGAACGCGCCGCGCGGGTGCTCAGCGAGCGCCTGCGCAGTCCCGTGTCTTGGGGGACTGGGTGGGATGTAGCACCTACCTCCCACGAATATCGGTGAAGAAGGTTTCGGGGCAGCGCCTGTGGTGGTCTTGAGAAAGGAAAGAGCTTTTCTTTCCACGCTCTGTCTGCCTGCTCCTCAGCTCCCGAAGTGCAGACCTTTTGTGCCAGCAGGCTTCGGTAGTCCTAACCAGTTAAACCAGCCTAGGAGGCCGGCCCAGCCTGTCGCTGGGTGGGGCATCTTCTCGGCCTTGGACTGGGTGGGGAATCTTTTGCTTGGGGTGGGGACTCTTGCCGTGGGCTTTCGTTAAAGGAAGCGCCGTGGGCCTTTGAGGAGAAACTTGGCGTAAAACTCTCTGTCGGGACCCTGCTAAGAAATCCTAAAATAGGTGTTGACAAGGGCCAGCCCTTGGTGCGTGCCGGGCTGCAGGACTGCTGTCTTCCACCTCCCTCTTTGGTTCAACATTGGTAAAGCAACACCAGAATTAGCACTGCCCAGCCGCATGCTTAGGTTGCAAGGAGAAATAACAATCATGGGGAAGGCTGAAAATAACTAAATTGCCTCCAAGAATCCTAAACTTGAAGAATTATTCGGCTAATGCATGGTTGGACATCAGGTCTTTTGAAGTGTTCTTGTTTTATACAAGTTGGGTAGTTATTAGGGTAAAGATGGGATTGGGGATAAATATCTTTCCCAATCATTTACATTCCTGCGTGCAATACAGTCTTCAGAACTCCATTGTAAAATGTAGACGAATCCATGTAATCTGCCCTGCCCTCTACCTCCCAGATAAACTGACAGATTGACTATGGGTCTCTCCCTTGTACACCGCGTTTTCTACTCAGTAAAGTTAGCCCCCTCAGCCTGACTTTCAAAAGCCTCCCACAATTAGATACCAGCATGGTCTGTGATACCCATTGTTTTCTGACTGCTTGGGAAGCTTCCTTTTTGCCCCTATGGCAACAGAAGAGTGTCTTCTGACCACAGATTGGCAGATTGGCATGTTACAATGACAGTTAAATACCCTTTGCTTCTAGCAGCACTGATTAGGCAAAGGGATAGGCACTGAACTGAGTTGGGCATTTTTGAGCCCTTGCTTGAAATTGCTACATAGACAAAGAAAAGGAAGGGGAAAAAGCTTCTTATTGAGGTTAACTGCTGATGGCCATATTCTTCATAACATAAGGAACCTTTTCTGTAGTAGCAACAAATGAGGCCAAAACAGGAGGGGAGGGTGGGATGGAAAGAGAAATCAATTGCTGATGGCATGAAGACTGTGGTTTTAGTTTCAGAGACCACTTCTCTAAGTGCTTGGAGCATATGAGCCTTGCTGGGGAAGCCAATACAGTTATTTATTTATTCTTAGGGCTAATTTGTGTGTTTGTATAACATTTGTTGGTTGCCTCCTGAGCATGCATTCCTCCCATTTAAGCCATGGAGCATCTCCATTCCCTCTGGCAGCTCAGAGTTTCTGAGATGGTCATGTAACCCAGTCAGAACCAGTGAGTTCCACAGAGACCTAAGATGGATCTTCTAATAAACTGCAGCCTCCTTGCACTTCTGGTATAGTGTTAAGTATATGAGGTCTGAAAGTGGGGCAAGTGTTGTATTCCTTCAAGGGGAAAGCCTGAAGGGATAGCTTTTAGGGAAAAGGCACCAATAAAGCCTGACGATGAAGTCAAGTGAGAGCTGGGCAGGAGAACCATGTGTTCAGTGGCGTCATTAGAGTTGCACTATCAAACCTCACCTGACTTAACTTACAAACTTTCCTATAGGACTGTTTATAATTGTGAGCCATAGGGCAACTATCGGCACTCAATCTGTTAAGTATCTGACTCCGGCTCAGGTCACGATCTCACGGTGAGCTCCAGCCTGCTTTGGGTGTGTGGGATTCTCTCTCTCTCCCTCTCTTTCTCTCAAAAATGAAAATAAATAAAGGAAAAGGAAAGGATTGTGAGCCATACATTTCCTATAGTGTTTCAGCCAGTTTGGGGGAAGGGGGGGGGGTTCTGTGACTCAAAATTCTTAAAGTCTTAACTAATTTAGTTGGATTTCCTTTACATGACATTGAAAGGTCCTAATTAATACGGGTCCCCACTTAAATTGTGGAAGGAGGTGCCTGGGTGGCTCAGTCGCTCAAGTGGCCAACTTTGGCTCAGGTCATGATCTTGTGGTCTGTGAGTTTGAGGCCTGTGTTGGGTTCTGTGCTGACAGCTCAGAGCCTGGAGCCTGCTTCAAATTCATATCTCCCTCTTTCTCTCTCCTCTCTACCCCTCCCCAGCTATCACTCTGTCTTTCTCTCTCTCTCAAAAATAAATAAACATTAAAAAAAAAACTTTTTAAAAGAAAAAAGGAACTGTGGAAAAATCTTTCAGCTGTGGCTATGTGACACAGTCAACAATTCCTCTGCACAAAAAACAAGTATATAACTGGACAAAATTGTAAAACACACACACACACACACACGCACACATTTCAAGGCACTTGAAATCAAAGACAACAATCTGAGAAATATCAACTCTTGAAGAACTGCTAGAAATTCTAATAGGGATAGTAGATATCTCTGATTGTCTTGCCTGAGGCTCCTTCTGTCCTGTCCTGCCCATTGCTCCAGAACTCTTGTTTTTACTAGTGTGGACTGGGCTAGCCAAGAAAACTAGCTACTTTTCTGCCAGAGGGGATGGATTTCATTCCTTCTGGAAGGTAAGAAACCCATAGCTTTGCCAGCTGGAGGAAATATAAAATGGTTCATCAGCTGTGGAAGACAGTGTGGTGGCTTCTTGAAATATTAAACATAGAAAAACCATTTGATCCAGCAATTCCACTTGTGAGTATATACCCAAAAGAATCAAAATCAAGGACTCAAGGGGCGCCTGGGTGGCTCAGTCAGTTAAGCATCTGACTTCGGCTCAGGTCATGATCTCACGGTTGGTGGGTTCGAGCCCTGCTTCGGGCTCTGTGCTGAGAGCTAGCTCAGAGCCTGGAGCCTGCTTCAGGTTCTGTGTCTCCCTCTCTCTTTGACCCTCCCCTGCTCGCACTGTCTCTCTCTGTCTCTCAAAAATAAATTAAAAAAAAAAAAGGACTCAAGAGCTATAAGGATGCAGGTTTGAGACAATAGAAGGGCACACATTGCCCAAGGCAAGAGGGACCACCCTTGTAATACCCTTAACATTCCTAAGGGAAGGCTAGTTACACCCTATGTGAGGGTCCTGGGTCCTGGGTCTACTCTGTGATTGGTTAACACTCTAAATGTTGTAATTGGATAAACCTACTGTCAATAATATTGTGTAATAATAATTGGATCACTGTACCTATGTCACAATTTCCTGTAACTCCCCCTTCCCAAACTCATAAAAGCCCTACCCCACCTTTGTTCGGGGCTCTCAGCATGGATCCACCATGCCGGTAAAGTCTGTGAGCCCGAGTTTAGGCCCCAGCGAGCCTAAACCCGTAGTAAAGCCCTTTGCTTTTGCATGCATGACTCTGTCTCCCTCGCGGTTTCTGGTTTTTGGGGATGATAAAGAAATCTTGGGTATTACAGAGGTATTTGTACATCCTTGTTTATAGTAGCATGATTCTCAATAGCCATAAAGTGGAAGCAACCCAAGTGTTTACTGATGAATGAATAGGTAAATAAAATGTGGTACATATATACAAAGGAACATTAGCTAGCTTTCAAAAGGAAGGAAATTCTAATACATATAAATAAAAAATTATGTGAACTAAAAGGATAAATTTACAATTCACTTGTGGTTAGAGGCTTCAAATTCCTCTCTCAGCAATGAAGACAGAAAGTCAACATGGACATAGAAGACCTGCATTATAGTATCAACCAACTTGAAATACTCGACATGTAGAAAACTCCAACAGCAGAATACACATTCTTTTCAAACAAATGAAACACTGTCCAGAATAGGTCATATATAGTAAGCCACAAAACAAACTCCCTAAATTTTAAATGACTAAAATATACAAGATATGTTCTCTTTCTACAGTGATTTTATTTTTTAAAGGTTTTTTTTAATGTTTTTTTATTTATTTTTGATACAGAGAGAGACAGAGCATGAGATGGGGAGGGGCAGAGAGAGAAGGAGACACAGAACTAGAAGCAGGCTCCAGGCTCTGAGCTAGCTGTCAGCACAGAGCCTGACGCAGGGCTCGAACCCACAAACGTGAGATCTGACCTGAGCTGAAGTCGGAGGCTTAACCGACTGTACACCCCTCTACAGTGATTTTAAATTAGCAAAAACAATATCCGACTTCAGCTCAGGTCATGATCTCACAGTTTGTGAGTTCAAGCCCTGCTTCAGGCTCTGTGCTAACAGCTCAGAGCCTTGAGCCTGCTTCAGATTCTGTGTCCCCATCCCTCTGCTTCTCCTCTCCTTGTGCTCTCTCTCTCTCAAAAATAAACATTTAAAAAAAATTTAACAAGTAAATAATCCATGGACCAAAGGAGAAATCACAAGGAAAATTAGAAAATATTTGGAATGGAAAGAAAACAAAATACAACATATCAAATTTAAGGGAAGCAACCAAAGCTGTTCTTAGAGGGATATTGAGTGCCTACATTAGAAGGAAGACCATAATCTAAGCCTCCAGCTCAAGAAGGTAGCAAAAGAGAAGTGAATCAAACCTGAATTAAGTAGAAATAAGGAAATAGGATAAAAATAGAAATCAATTAATCAAAACCAAAAGGAAATAGAGATAAAGACCCAAAGGCAGATTCTATGAAAAAATAAAATTGATAACCCATTAGCTAACTAAGAAGAAAAGAAGGGAATAAATTACCAAAATGAGAAATGAAAAGAGGTGGACAATACTATAGACCTTACAAAAATAAAAAGTGTTATAAGGGAATATTATTATGAACATCATAATTCCAATAATTTCAAAAATAGTTGAAATGGGGCGCCTGGGTGGCTCAGTAGGTTAAGCCTCCGACTTTGGCTCAGGTCAGATCTCACATTCGTGCATTCGAGCCCTGCGTCGGGCTCTGTGCTGACAGCTAGCTCAGAGCCTGGAGCCTGCTTCCGGTTCTGTGTCTCCTTTTCTCTCTGACCCTTCCCCTCTCATGCTCTGTCTCTCTCTGTATCAAAAATAAATAAAACATTAAAAAAATTTTTTAAATAGTTGAAAATGGAGGCATTCCTAGAGAGAACAATTACTAAAATTAACGAAAAAAATAAAAAAAATGAATAGACATATATCAGGGTAAAAATCTTGAATCAGTAAATACAATTCTTCCCACAAAGAAAAGTCCAGGCCAAATGTCTTCACTGGTGAAGTCTATCAAATATTTTAAGGAAAAAATTATACCAAATCTGTTAATACCATCTTAGAAAATAGATGAGTAAGGAACACTCCTCAATTTTTTTTATGAGGCCAGTATCACCCTGGTACCAAAACCCAACAGCAATACAAAAACATAGAATATCCTTCGTAAACTGTACACTTTAAAACGGTCAAGGGACACCTGGCTGGTTCAGTCAGAAGAGCATGTGACTCTTGAACTTGGGGTCGAGTTCAAGCCCCACACTGAGTATAGAGATTACAAAAAAAATAAATAAATAAACTTTAAAAAACAAACATAAAAGTGTCAGTTTTATGGTACATGAATTATATCTCAATAATGCTGGTTTTTTTTAAGATATGAGAATTGAATTAAATATTCTAAAGACAACCCTACCCTTGGGATAAGCAAAGTAGAAAAATCCAATGCCAGGGTGCCTGGGTGGCTCAGTTAAGCATGTGACTTCAGCTCAAATCATGATTTCACCATTAGTGGGTTTGAGCCCTACATTGGGCTCTGTGCTGACAACTCAGAGCCTAGAGCCTGCTTCGGATTCTGTGTCTCCCTCTCTCTCTGCCCCTCCCCTGCTCATACTCTGTCTCACTCTCTCAAAAATAAATAAATATTTTTTTAAAAAGGAAAAAAAATCCAATGCCTGTTGCCTGTATCCTTAGGACTGGCACCTTAACAGTTTATTTGGTCATAGCACTATTACATGGTTGAAATTTCCAATTTTTATATTATTAAATACATATTAATAAATAAGTAAACTAAATACATTTCTATATTAAAATATATATTTAATAATCTGTTACAAATATTATAGTTTTATGTGTCATATTTAGAGCTCATGACAAAAACAAGTGTCAGAACTATATAAGCACTGAAAAAAATTTGTGGCCATTTATTTGCAATCCATGACAAGAACTCTTGAGTCTCCTTGGTTCTAGAAGGAATGATCTTATAACCTCCAAGGTCTGTAAATTAGTGTGAACTGACACCTTTGGTTGAAACAATCATAAGCCAAATGTAGGTATAAACTACATTCTGGTGTCCTCCCTCCTATCCTCTCTAATCCTAAAGATTTTCTAGGAGTAAATAAACTACAAAGCTGATTAAGATAAAAAATGTACCTTACAAGCTTCCATCCAATATAGCAAAACTGTTTCCATTTCCATCATATGTTGTAAAGACAGTGCTTTGTTTAATCATTTCTGGGGGAGAAAAGGTAAAATTTATGTCATAAATTTAAAGTATAACATTGCTTTTTAAAATATTTTTAATTTATTTTTGAGAGACAGTGCAAGCAGGGAAGTTGTCAGAGAGAGAGGGAGACGCGGAATCTGAAGCAGGCTCCAGGCTCTGAGCTGTCAGCACGGATCAGGAGAGATCATGACCTGGGTCAAAGCCAGATGCTTAACCAATTGAGCCACACAGGCACCCCTAACATTTGCTTTTTAAAGTTATAGGTGATAACACTGAGGTTATTTAGAATATTAATAATTTGATCATGAGCTCATGGATCATAGTTTTGCTCTAGATAAATCTAAACATCTAAAAGTATTCTTCTGCTTCCTAGTGAACTGGGACAGAGGACTGCCCTTCCCCCCTGCTCATTGCACCCCCTACTCCACCCTCATCTCCTGTTTCTGGGATCTGTAAGTAATAAATCTTGTGATTTTACTTCTTTTGTATGCATTAAATCTGTGCTTTTAATCGAAAAAACTCAAGGTTTTCTCTTTCCCAAAGTGGGAGCTCAAATGCTGAGGGAGCTCCCTATCAACCTTGTGTGGGTGGCTTATACCTCTTCATTCAGCAGGTCATAATCTGCATATTCTTAATTTAATACACCACCTATGCCCCTCCCAACACACCTTACATATTTTAAAGTATCTTTTTTTCTATGCTGACAGCTGACTTGATTTGACCAAGTACAGATTATAAATCATTCTTACCTCAGAATATTGAAGACTTGGTTACAATTCTCCTGGCTTCTACTGTTGCTGTGGAAAAAATCTGCGATTTTCATTTTTGGTCCTTTGTAAACAAACACACAAACAATCAAAAACCTTAAATTTTCCCCTTCTTTAAGAAAATTACTTTTCAATTCTCTATTTTGCCCATGGCTTTAATAAAATTTCAGAATGATGTATGTTGAGCTGGGATTAATATTATTCTGTTGTGGGTCAGGCACTGCACTTTATGGACCCTTTCAATCTGGCAACTCACGCACTTCAGTTGTGGGATTTTTTCATGAATTACCTCATGGGGACCATCCACTTCTCTATTCTGTATTCCTGTAATTCTTACCATTTGCTGTTGAATCCTTATAATGCTCCTCTACTTTTATTGTCTTTTAGCTCCTATTTTCTGTCTCTTTGTCTTTTTACTTAAACTTCTGGGAAAATTTCAACTGTATTTTCAACCTACTTTGAAGTGTTTTGTTTTGGTTTCAAACTTTTAATTTCTCTTACAATTTTCCCCTTAATTTTTTTATATAGCATCTTATTCTATTCTTGGACATAATAACCTATCTTTTCCTCCCGAGCCTAGCAGTGGAACATATATTAAAAGTTTTCTTCTTCTTGCATAATCTCTGATTCTTCTTAGGTTGTGATTTGATGGTTTTGTGACCATTATGTGTTTGTTTTGGTCTCTGATTTTCAGATGACAGATTTTCCTCAAGTGTTTGGTGACTCTTGGCAGTCTAACCATATTTGAAAGTGTGAAACTAAAAAGGTTGTATGTAGGTGGGGCTTGGACTTGCGGACCTCACTCCCTGTTGTGTGGTCTGGCTGGGCTATTTTGTTGAGTGTGTCATACTGCTGGTTTCCCCTAAAAGATGTTTCCCCAGAAGGAGTTATTTTGCCATGTGCACCTATCAATAATACATATGCCATACACACATGTCAATAATACTTCAGTAAAGGTGGAAATAATTAAATTCTTGTAAAAACATAAAAGGAGTTTCCCCCTTTTCCTTTGGCACAGGAGGTACGACAGTGGAGGTATGTGCCTCTTAGATCTCAGACTGTAGGATCCTAATTGATTGATGGTCCCAGATGATGTCCTCCAGATACATCACTGCATTCTTCCCAAGGCCACACTTCCCACATTGGCTGCTCCCCAGTCAGTGACTAAGAGTGTCAGGAATACTGAGGCAAGCCCATTCCTGCAAGATGCAGGATCCCTCTCCGGGGTGTATTTGATTTGGAGACACTCCTAGTCTTGCCAAAACTTTCTTAGAACTGCACCGTAATCTATGGACATTTCTTCATTCTTCCCTCCTTCCTTCCTCCCTCCCTTCCTGTCTCCCCTCCCTCCATTTAAGAGATTATACGTATGTCATGACTGATAGCCCTTCCAAGCTCCTCATTCTCTCTCACAGTTGTTTCCCCTAATAAATCTCTTGCACATCTTATCCCATACTGGCATTTGCCTCTCAGAGGACTCAAACTGTTGCAAATTGTACAAAAATTGGAGTCTGAGAAAACAGACAGAAAGATGATATTTGGAACTTATTGACTTACCACTTGGCAGGTATTTAAAATGCTACCCTAGTGGTAGGTGGGCACAGATACACCTGGCATGAGGTTGTGACCCAGTTGCTAAAGATTTTACTAATGGCGAGCTGGAAAAATTTCCAGAGAGAGAACACTCTTGCAGATAAAATGATTCAGGAATTTGAGAAATATGAGGAGAACCATGTACAGTTGAATCAGATGGTTGCTGATAAATTGTATTAATACCCTGCAGAGGGATGATTAGAGACTGAGCAGCAATAACAAGCCGTTAATGGCCAAGAGTCATAGGCCTTTTTGGTAGCATACAAAGAGGGCCCTATCTCTGGTCTAGTAATAGACCCGCAGACATAGATGAGCTCCAGGGAGGTCTGAATTCTCAGCCAGAGGCCAGTCTCCTATGCTAAGGTCAAAGTTCTGGTTAGGAAAACCTAGGACTCTGAAATATGGAATAAAGACAACTGGATGTACGCCATTGAGGATGATGACTCTGTAGATCCCTCTTAACCCTATGATTCCCAAATGTTCCACCCATCCCTGGTAAAAGCTGATACTTTTGCCATGTTGGAAATCACTGCATAATACCTGCATACAACAGGAATACCCCTCAGGAGCTGCCCCCACCATGTGTCCTGGGCAATTACCTGGATAGGGGCACGGTGGACCTGATGATGGAGGAAAAAGATTCTGCCAAAAGAATTGCTTGAATTGGCTGGTAATGGAATAGGGCAAACTTGGTGCTCAGGCAGCAATCAGCAATCATTGCAAAAAGCAATGACTAACACTCAGGGAAACAGAAATGTCTGAGTTTCCCTGGAAGATGGGAGAAGGAAGAATAAAGAAGCTGAGGGAAGGGGCACCTGGATGACTCATTTAGTTAAGCAACCGACTCTTGATTTTGGCTCAGGTTATGATCTCACAGTTTGTGATTTTGAGCCTCGGCATCGGCTCTGCACTGACAGCACGGAGCCTGTTTGGATTCTGTTTCTCTCTCTCTACCCCTCCCCACTTGCTCTCTATTTCTCTCTCAAAATAAATAAACATAAACGTGAAATAAAAAGGGTGAAGGAAGTGGGCATGTTGGAACAGATATATTAGGGGTGGCCAGACAACCCGTCAGACGATTATGTTCTACAGCAGGGTCCCAGGATACACCATTCACAAAGGCCATTGGAACTGTACTTGTTAGAGGGGCACTGGCAATACTAAGGGGTTCTTCTCTGCAGGTTAGGGACAATGGTAAGAAAGCACAGAGCCAGGCTTATCAATACTTATGAGGAAGATGGGGCCTGAAGTAATAGAGGCCAGGTGGTTGCCATTACTATAGTGACCAGTAAGGTCAAAGGAGCTCAACTGGGTGACTGCGGGATGATCTTTACCCACAGACAATGAATTAACAGATAAATGTACTATCATCCAGACCACAGCACTCTGACACTTCTATAAGAGAAACACTGTCAAAAACTTTGCAAAATTTGTACACACAAGGAGTATCTGACAGAACTGAATTTGAATGTTGATCCTAATTCCTACCGTATGTCAAGGTCATCAAATTTTTCTTAAAAGGCCAGATAGTAAGTTTGCTAGGTTTCCTCGGGCTATGTGTTCTTTGTTAGAACCACTCCACTTTGCTGGTGTACCACACAAAAAACGGAGGCATAGACAATATGTAAACAAATGAGTGTGGCTATATTCCAAAACTTCTTTATTTAGAAAAACAAGTGAAGGACTGGATTTGGCCCTTTGGCTGTACTCTGCTGACCTCCGTTCTATGCTGACCTCTGTTCTATGCTGTACTCTGCTGACCTCTGTTCTATTTTCTTAACTCAATTAGGTCATTTGCAAAAAAAGTTAGGCTAACACTAACTACTCTGTAAGGTTGTTCTGGCACCTATATAAAATAATATGCTAGCTCTTAACACTTGTCATCCCAAGAAAATAGTTTGTAACTCTGTGTGGTGATGGGAGTTAACGAGGCTTACTGAAGCGATCATTTTGCAAATAGCAAATCATGTTGTAAACCTGAAACTGACATACTGTTATATGTCAATTACATGTTATCTGGGGGACAAAATGAACCAAGACAGTGAAATGTGCCCCAAAGTCCAAAGATCTGGGGCTGAGTCTGAGGTCTGTCACTTACAGACAACCCTGTGCAAGTTTCTAAACCTGTCTAAGCTCCATGGTCTGGCTGGATTGGACCAACCCAGAAAAGTGTAATTTGTACAGGGTTGTTTATGGAGCATTAGAATTTCTGGTTCACTGGTATATCTATGGTTCTGGCTCTGGTTGTAACCACACAAATATGCCATTGGTGACTCAACCAAAAACATTCACTTTAGTTCCTAGTCTTTCTGAAGCACTTAATAGTTTTGTTTGTCATTTGGCCAAACAGACCCAGGTCACTAAGCTTCCTACCCTCCCACGACTTCCCCTAGTACCTAGCACAGAGCTTTCCAAACAGGAGGAGGAAGGTCAAGCCTTGTTGAATGAATGCAGCATCTCAGTCCTGCGGGATTCAGCTATGCTTGTGGAGACATGCTTTTAATGACTGAAAATCTAGTTTTCAAGTAAAGGAATCAGGTATTCCATCTTTTTATTGAAGTTGAAACAAAAAGAAAAGAGCTTTAACCAAAACAAGGCTTTGAAGTTTGCCATCAAAAGGATTTCCTTAGAGTGGCTGTTGAGAGCTTTTAAAACTAGACAGGCTTTTAAAAATAAAGTGGGTTACCATCTCCTGGGAAGTTTATGTGTGGGTCTAATAACAACAAAGGAGTATCAATTGAAATAACCTTTACAGAGTCTTTGATTGAAACGGCTGGAACTCTTACTGGTAAATAAAGGATGAGAAATGTTCCTCTAGTGAATATTTAAGAGTTCCTTTGTTAAATATTTTACTTTGCAAGACAGGAATTGCAGGTTTCTAGAAGCCGAAGGAGTAGCTAAAAAACTCTTATATTGTTGGTGGAATTGTAAATTGGTACAGCCTTCCAAGAGAGAAATTTAGGGTATCTAACAAAATTTAAAATATGCATAAACTGTGATCCAAAAACATATTCCAATGTTATAATAAGACAAGTGTGGCATGGACAAGAATATTTATGATATTGTTATTTTTAGTAATTAAAACATTGAAACCTAAAGGTCTATCGACAAGGAATTGAGTAAATCAACTATGGTATATCCACTGTGGTAGAATACAGTGTATTTTTTAAAAATATTATGTGTTTTTATTTTTTGGCATGAAAGATGCCAATGATATCCAGCAAACAACAAACTTAGTTATCTGGACAGAATGTGTATGAGAATGTGTTCACTGTCTCTGTATTGTTTGAACTATTTATGAAAATGATCCATTATGAAGGAGGAAAATAATGATGCTTTCTGTTTGAGGAAAAAAAAAAAGCAGCTGTGACTTGTGTTCTCACTACCCAGAAGACAGAGCAAAGAGCAGACCAGCATGCTGGACAGATCTATGGTCATCCTACCCACCTTCCTCACATGGGATATAGAGAGGAAGACAGTTATAAAACTCCTCTAATGTAATTCTTTACTTAAAAATACAGGCAGCAAAAAAGAAGTTGTACATCTTTTTTCTAAAATGTGTGGCTGAGGGCTGTGATACAAAGTAAATGACATACTTTTCAAAGGAAATAATATAATTTATTCCAGTATCAAAAGCATTACAGATGATTAAAATTATGTCATAAGTTTAAAAAGACACACATAAAACATGTAAAGATAGAATAATGTCATAAATCTGAGCTATCTAAACTGAAACAATTAATATATAATAAATGTCAATTAACTAGTAAAATTATGATTGGCATGTTAGAATTTTGGTGGAATTAGGGGATGACGTCTAATAAACTTGCCCACAATCATTTTAAAGGATGCTTTCTTCTTTTTTAAATTTTTATTTATTTATTTTGAGAGAGAAATAAATAAATGTTTATTTTATGAGCAGGGAAGGGGCAGAGAGAGAGAAGAGAGAGAATCTAACTCCAGAACCCAGCACAGGACTCAATATCATGAACTGTAAGATCATGACCGGAGCCAAAATCAAGAGTCAGATGCTTAACCAACTGATCTACCCAGATGCTCCTCTCTTCGTTAGTAAAGTTTATGCATCTAATGGACACATTTGAAAATTCCATTGATGGAAACCTTCCCTTTACCTTTAACTTTTCTCCCTTTCTCTCTGTATCTCTCTTGTCTAAAAGACATCTCAGCGTTTATATGGGATTTATATGTAAGAACTGAAAAGACAGATGTATCTCGCATTGAGTAATATTTCCCAATATCATTTTCATTAACAAACTCATTTAACAATAAAATATATCTCTAATCCCATTAGAATTTTTATGTGTATTCCCCCCAATTTTTTAAATGAAAAATGTTGCATATATAGAAAAGTTGGCAGAATTATACAGTGATATATCCACTATTGGACTCTACAAGTATTAAAATGTTGCTGTATTGGTTTGATCACAGATCTATCTATTCTCCATCCATGTATCTATCCACCCACCAATCCATCTTATTTCTTAATGTATTTATTTAAGATTTCATTTTATTTTTATCATTTATTTTGAGAGAGAAAGAGTGTGTGCATGAGCCGGGGAGGGGCAGGGAGAGAGGAAGAAAGAAAATCCCAAGCAGGGTCCGCACTGTCAGCTCAGAACCTGACATGGGTCTTGAACTCACAAACTGTGAGATCATGACCTGAGCCGAAATCAAGTGTTGAACGCTTAACCGACTGAGCCAACCAGGTGCACCCAAGATTTTATTTTTTCAAGTAATTGCTATACCCACTATGGGGTTCAAACTTACAACCCCAAGATCAAGAGTTATGTGCTCCACTGACTGAGCCAGCCAGGCACCCCATTTTTTAATGTATTTCAAAGTAAACCACAAACATGAGTATGCTTTATTCCCTAAATACTTCAACTTGCATATATTTAAGTAGATCATAATATTTGCTTATAGTTCTTTATTCTCTTAAGAGAAGTCTGCATACAGTGAAGTTTTGAAAAATGCAATACTCATTCCAACCTTTATCTAGATCTGTCCTCGTTTTACACGCCATAGATTAGTTGTGCCTATCCTAGAACTGCCTACATGTGCAATCATTCAATTAGTACTATCTGGTGAAAGGTTTCTTCCACTCAGTGTGTTGTTTGAGAGTCATTCCTGTTATGTTTCACTATTTCATCCCTAGTTATCACTGAGGGATATTCCACACTGTAAGTATATCACAATTCATTTCATCCATTCTCCCCTTGATGGACTTTTGATTGTTTTCGCTTCAGAGTCATTAGGGGGAAAAAGCTGCTATGAACACGCCAAGTACTGTGTGGGTCTTAGGTTTGATCCTGCTTACAGGATACAAATGACCCCAACACAGTTTCAGGGATGCTGGCAGAAGATGCAAGATTGCTAAATCAGGCACAAAGGGTTTTATTGCTCACAGCAATGGCAGTAGCCAGATTATCAGCATCTGGACCGCTTCCCTAAGCCCATCTCCAGGGGGTGACATACAGGGCCACGTGACACCTGCAAACAGGACTTATGTCACAGGGGACAAACCTTGAGCTTAGAGAATCTGAATCTTCCAAGGCTCTTCTCTATACAAACATAGCTCAGAACAAAAGACAGCCAGGGTTTTGCTCACAAGCTGCAAGCCATGCAAAACACCAGAAACCCACGGAGAACTGTCTCCTTACAAAACATTCCTATACAATCCTTTTGTGAACGTGTTTTTAATTTCCTGTGGGTAAAATCCTAAGAACTGAATTGCTGAATCATAAGATAGATATTTGTGGAACTATCAGAACTTTTCCCAAAGTGACTGCACCATCTTATATGCCCATCAACAAACAATGTATGAGGGTTCCTGTTAGTTCAACTCTCCACGTGTGGGTGTTGTTAGTGTTTTAAATTTGGGCCATTTCAGCTAGTTGTAGTGGTAACTTCATTGTAATTTAATTTGCATTTTCCTGGTAACTAATGATGTTGAACCCTTTTTTATTTGCTATGGGCCATTACTGTATTTTCCTTTGGAAGGTGTCTGCTCAAATCATTTGCTTTTCTTTTTTTTAATTTTTTAAAATGTTTTTTATTCATTTTTGAGAGACAGAGATAGCGCGAGCAGGGGAGGGTCAGAGAGAGAGGGAGACACAAAATCCGAAGCAGGCTCCAGGCTCTGAGCTAGCTGTCAGCACGACAGGGCTTGAACGCACAAGGCATGAGATCATGACCTGAGCTGAAGCCAGACGCTTAACCAATTGAGCCACTCAGGTGCCCCTACTTTGGATTTAAAAAAAAATTTTTTTTATGTTTATTTATTTTTGAGAGAAAGACTGAGCACAAGCAGGGTAAGGGCAGAGAGAAGAGAGACAGAATCTGAAGCAGGCTCCAGGCTCTAAGCTGTCAGCACAGAGCCTGATGCGGGACTCAAACTCACAAACCATGAATGAGATCATGACCTGAGCCGAAGTTGTATACTTAACAGACTAAGCCACCCAGTCACCCCAAACTTTAATTTTTTTTAATAAACATTTATTTGTTTTGATATTGGGGGAGAGAGGCAGAGCATTTGTGTGTGAGTGGGGTAGAGGCAGAGAAAGGGAGAGACAGAGAATCAAGCAGGCTCTGCACTGTCAGCACAGGACCAGATGTGGTTCGACCATGACCTGAGCCAAATTAAGAGCAGAACACTTCTCTGACTGAGCCACCCAGGCATCCCTTCAACATTACTTTGGATAATCCAGGTTGTGTGCATTTTCATAGAAATTCTAGAGTTGGTCCTTGGAATATAGATTCATGATAAACAGATAGGAATGATAGATAGAAAGATAGGTAGATAGATGATAGATAGATAGATAGATAGATAGATAGATAGATAGATAGATAGATTAGATAGACAGGTAGTTATTTAGCTTTTGCATGGTATGTAATAGAAATGTTAAGTAGAATAATAGGAAGAATATTTAAATAACTGCATTATTTTTTCAATGTTTATTTATTGAGAGACAGAAGGAGTGCAAGTATGAGCAGAGGAGGGATAGAGAAAGGGAGAGGGAGAGAATCCCAAGCAGGCTCCATGCTGTCAGCACAGAGCTCAACTAGGGGCTTGAACTCACAAACTGTGAGATCATGACCTAAGCCGAAATCAAGAGTCAGATACTTTAGTAACTGAGCCACCCAGGCACCCCTAAATAACTGCATTATTATTTTATATTTCTAAATCTATGTATATAAGGCAACTTTAATTTTTTATTTGATAGGTTATAGATACCATGTAATTTGATGAACCTGACAATATGATGTGTTTGTTTTCATTTTTTAGAATAGGATACTTTGATTAGTCTTATTGTACTGATTAGATTTGCCCAATTAGAATAGTCATGCTCTAGAAAGAGTAAGCATGAGGGGTGCCTGGGTGACTCAGTCAGTTAAGTAAAGCATCCCACCTCAGCTTAGGTCATGATCTCACAGTTCATGACTTCAAGCCTGACACGAGGCTCTCTGCTGTCGGCACAGAGCCCACTGCAGATCCTGTCTCTCTCTCTCTCAGCCAATCCCCTGCTCGCATTCTCTTGCTCTCTCTCAAAAATAAATAAACATTGAAAAAAAAGTAAGCACGAAAAAATTAAGAACAAATGAAGTAGTCATTGTGTTGTTCATTTAATCATAACACACATTTGAATCTCCTATTTAAAAAATTTTTTAACGTTTATTTATTTTTGAGAGAGAGAGAGAGAGAGAGAGAGAGAGAGAGAGAGAGAGAGAGAGTGCAAGTGGGGGAGGGGCAGAGAGAGAGGGAGACATAGAATCTGAAACAGGCTCCAGGCTCTAAGCTGGCAGCACAGAGCCTGACATGGAGCTCAAACCCATGAACCTGTGCCAAAGTCAGATACTTAACCAGCTGAGCTACCCTGGCACCCCTGAATCTCCAATTTAAAGCGGCATTTCTTTTTTTTTTTTCCACCATAATATTTTATTGTCAAATTGTTTTCCATACAACACCCAGTGCTCTTCCCCTTAAGTGCCCTCCACCATCACCACCACCTCTTTTCCCCCCTCCTCCTTCCCCCTCAACCCTCAGTTCATTCTCAGCATTCAATAGTCTCTCAAGTTTTGCATCCCTCTCTCTCCCCAACTCTCTCTCCCTCCTCCGCTCCCCTTGGTTCTCCATTAGGTCTCTCTTGTTTTCCTGCTAGACCTATGAGTGCAAACATATGGTTTCTGTCCTTCTCTGCCTGGCTTACTTCACTCAGCATGACA
>NC_043713.1:57215224-57246234 GCF_006229205.1 Suricata suricatta | reverse complement strand
TAAAGCGGCATTTCTAACTAAATAATTTGTTCTAACTAAAGAATTACCAAACAAAATAGAAAAGTGAAATTATGGAAGCCCTTTGAAGAATTATCAGGAGTTAAACATCTTCTTTTGAAAGTTTACAGTAAAAGTATCTGAAAATCTTGAGAGATACAATAGGCTAATATTAAAAATCTATAATAACTATCAAGCATGCAAACAACTAAAGTTGGATTATCACAACACGGATCTAGATACAAAACTTAGAAATACAATGCTAATATAATATTTTGAATCACTGATACTGCTTAATAGTTATTACTTTACTAAAGTTGCTTAATGCATATTTTCTCCCTAGTCACCTTAAAATTTCCATCATGAAAACAATTCATTTGCCTAAGTCTTGAAATAGCAGACTTCTTAGTTATATTTATCTTATTATTGAATAACACTTATATCCTCATGAAACACTTTTGTTATCTTAAAATTTTCTGACGCGCTGTCACTTTTACTACCTACAGAATGTTGTAAAATGGGGAGGTAAGAATCATGGCCTCTTGACTGCAAAGCTTCCAGTACAACAGGTTTAGGGTGATCTTTTCTGTCAGAGAAACGTGTTAATGGAAAATTGGCTTGACTACTGAAAGGTCTTCTCTGCCATCTTGTAGTACGTGGCAACCTTTTGTGGAGAGTAGTTTCATGAATTGTACTTGGCCAGAGAATATATATATATATATACATATATATAAAGAAGCAAAAAAGGAAAATGCCAAAATAAACAGATATACTTATTTATTTTGGAGCAAATGGTAAGTCAAGGTGTCCTGGCATTAATTTTAAATGATTTTCAGTTTAAAATGCCATATACGGTCAGCCTACTAATTGAATGAGAAATTAAACATATTTGCACACATACAGGAATTTAAAAAATATACCTCTCACATATTCCTTTTCATAAAGTTCTTGAGCTGAAAGTAAAGCCAAGAAAAAGGAAGATGTGGGATATAGGAAAGAGTGAGGCTGACACAAAAGCCTATTGAGAAGAGGCACATTTCTTTCTTTTCTTTTCTCATTTCTTTTCCCTCCCTCCTCCCTCCCTCCCTTCCTTCCTTCCTTCCTTCCTTCCTTCCTTCCTTCCTTCCTTCCTTCCTTCCCTCCTTCCTTTCTAACAAGATAAAGGAAAGGCACTTAGAATCTCCAGAAAAATCAGAAAGTTGTACAAGATAGTCATGGTTCAAACAGGAAGCAACCTAGAAAGTATCATAATTTTGAGCAATTGGTAGAGTATTAGAAAAGAGAATCTTTTTTGCTTTATAATCCTAAGAACATTCTTTAGAGTGACTCTGGAGTGCTGACATTGACCATGTACAAAAGGAAATAGGATCCTAGCATTTTTAAAAACTGTGCAGTTAATAATACTGCATAGCTATAATAGTGTATAAGCTGTTTAATGGTTTTCAACTTCTAAAAACAACCTTGAGACAATCCACACAAGACTTAAGAAACCTAATTTGAGAGGTAAAATTTAGAGAAGAATTTAATTTTACATCCTGAAGAGACAAGAGGGGCACCTGGGTGGCTCAGTCGGTTAAGCGTCCGACTTTGACTCAGGTCATGATCTTGCAGTTCATGGGTTCGAGACCCACGTTGGGCTCTGTGCTGACGGCTAGCTCAGAGCCTGGAGCCTGCTTCAGATTCTGTATCTCCCTCTCTCTCTGACCCTCCCCTGCTTGCGCTGTCTCTTTCTGTCTCTCAACAATAAATAAAAAAACATTACAAAAAAGAAAAGAAATACTAAAGAGACAAGAAATATTGTATAAAATTAATGGAACAAGATATAGAGGTCTAAGCACATTTTTCAAGTTATAAAGGTTAACAAAAGGAAACTAAAAATAAAATAACAATCAAAAATTGAAAAGAGTAGGTCAAATTGTGTGGGTTAAATCTCTATATTTTGGAGCTAGGAGCTGTTGGATAATATCTATCTAATCTAGAAGCAGTGGTATGGATAGAATATTTAGAATTATGAATGTAACTACCAGAAAGATGAAAAATAAAAAAGTGATTGCCCACTGAGAATAGACCTGGCTGGGGAGAGACATGATGCTTACCATCACAGATCCTGTGATAGTTTTCGAAAGGTATTTTATATTTATTATGTTGATAAAATTTTGTTTAAATAAGAATAAAATTTAGATTGAAATGTATCAGCATTGTGGCATCAAAAGTAGACCAAAGCAGCTGTCTTAAATGCTTGCAGTTTTTGGTAGGAAAATGCCAGTTGGTTTATTTTTATAAATTTTCTCCATAGTTTCAAACTGTTATTTTTTATTATTTGTTCAGGAAATCATACATTGTGAATAAAGGACTTTTTTCTTTGTAACTGAAAAGCCAAATTGGGCTTTCTATTTTTATTAATTTATTTTTTATTTTTAAAAAATGTTTATTTTTGAGAGAGAGAGAGTGTGAGCAGGGGAGGAGCAGCGAGAGAGTGGGACACAGAATTTGAAGCAGGCTCCAGGCTCTGAGCTGTCAGCACAGAGCCTGATGCAGGCTCACACTCACAGTTGCAAGATTGTGTCCTGAGACAAAGTCAGACAGTGAACTGACTGAGCACCCTGGCTCCCCGCAAATTGGGCTTTTATTTTCTCTTTGGAGCACCTGGGTGGCTCAGTGAGTTAAGCGTCTGACTTTGGCTCGGGTCATGATCTCACCTTTGGTGAGTTTTGAGCCCTGCGGCAGGCTCTGTGCTGACAGCTCAGGGCCTGGAGCCTGCTTCAGATTCTGTTTCTGCCCCAATTCTGTTTCAGATTCAGATTCTCTGCCACGGCCCTGCTCACACTCTGTTTCTCTCTCTCTCTCAAAATTAAATAAACATTAAAAAATTTTTAAACTATATTTTCTCTTTTTATGTTGGTTTGTGAAGTTTGATGTCCAATTGAATAACTGTAATTTTATGTATGTATTGTATGTATGTGTGTATTTATTTATTTATTTTTAAGCAGGCTCTATACCTAACGTGGAGCTACTCACAACCCTGAGATCAAGAGTCTCATGCTCTACCCACTGAGCCAGCCAGGTGCTCCATGAACTGTAATTAGATATATACATGTTATTGATTGTGGAAATATTTGTATATATTCTTTGGAGAAATGTCTACTTGAGATGACTATTTTTAATGAGGTCATTTGGTTTGTTATTGAGTTTTAGGAGCTCTTTTTAAAAATATTTTTTTAATGTTTATTTTAATTTATTTTTGAGAGACAGAGAGAGACAGCGTGAGCAGGGGAGGTCAAAGAGAGAGGGAGACACAGAATCTGAAGCAGGCTCCAGGCTCTGAGCTGTCAGCACAGAGGCCCAATGCAGGGCTCGAACCCACAAACTGTGAGATCATGACCTGAGCCGAAGCCAGACGCTTAACTGACTGAGCCACCCAGGTGCCCCATAGGAACTCTTTATTTGTTCTGGATCTTGATTCCTTAATAAAGAATATCTAATAGATACATGATTTGCAAATATTTTCTCCCATTCAGTGGATTTCCTTTTCACTCTGCTTCCCCACTTTACACCATAGTTTTATATAGACTAAACAGTGCAGAACTAAGGATAAAAAAATGAAAACTACATAATGGTCCACCTAACCCAATGAGCGAGTTGTGTCCACTGAGTGGTAAACTCCTCCAAACAACTCATACATGAGCTGGTTCATCTGACCTGCTCATTGGGTTAGCATTTGATGGCTCTCAAACTTTGTTTTAAGGATAAAATTTTTTAGATTCCTGAATTATTTTTAATAGTTGAAATAGAAGAGTGACCATTCTAACTTCTAACAAAGTGAACCTCTTTAACCTTCAGTTGGGAAATGCTGCCCTGCCGCAATAAATCTGATTTATGAAGTCATCGCTTTGAAACCATCCTGGCCTCATCAGGGGGCTCCCTCTCCAGGTGTGGAAAATGCTGTTCTAGACTTTTCAGGCCTCCCACTTCCCAGATCAGACTCCCTGTCAGACTCTATGGGATGAGCCATCCATGTGGGTTCCTCTGTCACCCCACACTGGTGAGGAGAATTTGAAAATACAGTTTTACAGTTGAAAAATGACATTGGCATTTTGCCAAGAGAATCACACTTTGTGAAATTCCCTCTGCACTGACTTGAGGAAGATTCAAATCTTGTCTCCCCGTCTCTGGCTCCTAGGTATCCCCTGATGTCTTGGCAATTGTTAAAACAAATTAATTCTAAGGCAAAAAGGCAGAACTGTTCCAGAGAAGCTCCCAGCTAGAATGGGGACCAGAAAAGGCACATCTGCTTGGCTCCCTGCCCTGAGCCCTGCCCCTGGTGTTCACGGCATTGTCCCACTTTATTAACTTACATGGGCTAACTACTAAGGCGATCCAGTGCCATTCTTAGGAAAAACAAATTACCAGTTAATAGTACATTCGACGTTCTTTGAAAGTTCTGTGAAATAAAAGCGCAACTGTGATCTTTGGACAATTAATTTTAAGAAACATGGTTTCCAAAGGCTATTATTCTCTCTCAAGAATATTGCTGACCACAGGGGCACCTGGGTGGCTCAGTCGGTTAAGCATCTGACTTCAGCTAGGTCATGATCTCACAGTTTGTGGGTTCAAGTCACGCATTGGGCTCTGTGCTGACAGCTAGCTCAGAGCCTGGAGCCTACTTCAGATTCTGTATCTCCCTCTCTCTCTGACCTTCCCCCACTCATGCTGTCTCTGTCTCTCAAAAATAAATTTAAAAAACTTAAAAAATTAAAAAAATAAGAATATTGCTGACCGCTGACATTTGAAAATAAGCTCCGCCCCCCTCCACCTTTTTGCAGAAATCATTTTGATATGTTTGCTTCTGGGAGTTTTCTCTCAGCAACACATATAAAAAGCACTGAACTGATGAATTTGACATTCTAAACATTTGAAGTTTGTCTCTGATTTTTTCCAAAAAAATGAAAAAGAAATAAAAAGGAAGAGAAGGACATTTAACACATGAAAACATCTCTAAGAGTTTGATAGGCTTGTGCTTTGGGGACCTAAAATTTAATGGAGACATTTTTCAAAAGGACGGAATCAGGAGTGTTTCCTCAACTTTCCATACCCTCCTTTGCAGAGAGGTAGAGGCTGAGGGTAGGGTCGCCCTGCCCCTGACATCACTTGCTCAACAGCAAGGCTCTTTCCCACAAGTCACCCCATGTCAGGACTCTCTTTCCAGCCCTCTCCAGGTCATTCACATTGCCTGCCTCCTAATCCTAAATTAAAAACAACAACAACAACAAACAAACAAAATAAAAAGCACAAAAAGCACAAACAACCATCTTCTCACTTTATTTTTTTTTTAAGTTTACTTTTATTTTGAGAGAGAGAGAGAGAGCGAGAGAGAACAAGTGGGGGAAGGGGCAGAGAGAGGGAGACAGAATCTCAAATAGGATCTGCACTGGATGGGCGGAGGGAGGGGTGCTCAAGCTCATGAACTGTGAGATCATGACCTGAGTCAAGTCAAGGGTCAGATGCTTAACCTACTAAGCCACCCAGGTGCCCCAACCATCTTCTAATTTTAAAAGATAGACATTATGTGTTAAAAAGGAGAGATGAGTCTACATATACGGACATGGAATATCGTAATACATATTAGATGAAAAAAGTAAGTCACAGGAAAATATATTCAGTGAGTCCATTAATGTTTTTTAAAAATGTGTATCTACATGCATGGTTTTAAAAAATGGAATGAGCGGCGCCTGGGTGGCTCAGTCAGTTAAGCGTCCAACTTTGGCTCAGGTCATGATCTCACAGGTCGTGGGTTCAAGCCCCACGTCGGGCTCTGTGTTGACAGCTCAGAGCCTAGAGCTTGTCTTCAGATTCTGTGTCTCCCTCTCTCTCTGACCCTCCCTGGCTCACACTGTCTCTCTCTCAAAAATAAATAAAACATTAAAAAATTTTAAAGAAATGGAATCATACATACATACAACACATAGAGACAATATGGCAAATGTTAGAAGCAAAACAGCGGGCCCCAAATGGAGTCACTTATGCTGAGCCCCACATCACCAAAATGATACTTAATTACAGATTTGGTTCTCCCAGAAATGGAATCGTAAAGCAGTCAACGAGGAATCACCTGATCAGCACCAGTGAGGTAATCTGCCTGACAGACCCCCTAAAGGAGGGTGACCTTGTAAAACCCAATGTGAATTTTTTACCTGGAGTAACTTCTTTATTCCCACTCCCCTTTGCCTACAAGCCTTGCACTTTGTACAGCTATTCAGTGTTCCTTTCTATCTGCTAGATAGTATGCTGCCTGATTCACGAGTCTTTGAATAGAGCCAATTAGATCATTAAAATTCACTCAGTTGAATTTTTTAACAAAGCCCATAAAGAGGGGAGCTTCCTCCCACCCTCAAGGAGAGCCGGGGTCTGCACACTGTCCTCTTAGCATGCCCTGCTTGGTGACAGTCTCAATTGTGTTCCTAGCGTTGCCATGAGGCACATTCTGGAGCCTACTAGAACACCCAGGGATAGACAGTCACCTTGGGTGTCCTCAAGCCTAGAACCCAAGGTGGCATAGGATGGATACAATTATAGGAAGGAAACTAAGGCATAGGAGAATTCAAGTACTTGTTAAGTTGTACCTTCTTCTGGACCTGAAAAGATTGGTTCTAATGAGAGGGCTGTTGCTTGGGAAGGTGTTACCCATGGGTGCCCCGAACTTCATCTAAGCATACTCTCCTCAGATTCTCATTATCTGCTCAAACAGTTCCCTCTTCTAGCTCCTCTATTAGACCCCCACCCCCAACCGTCACCATCTCCCCCCTCAAATGCATGATAGTGTTTCGGATTCCCCCCCTCTACTTTGTGAAATTGCACTTCCTTTTCCACCTAAGCAGGTATTCTTTTTGGTGAGGAGGAGAAAGAGGGACCAGTTTTTCTAGGGGATAGAGCGGGAGGTTATCTATCGAATTTATGAATCCTCTGAGAGAAGTCTAGAAGGATCTGTGGGAGGGGTAAGATGGGAGAAGAGTGTGAAGAAGCTTTCACTTTTTACTCCATATATTTCTGTACCGTTGCATTCTTTTGCAATGATCATGAATTCCTGCTTTACTCATGTAATTATAAAAATAAAAATAGGGCTCAGTTGGTTAAATGAGTTGTGGGCTTATGCATAAATTTTTAATTTGCCTTGTCATGGACCAGAAGTACTCTCTAAAGTTAAGACATCATGCAAAATAATGGAAAACAATGTGAGGGAACTGTCACAGGAACGGGGCTTCCTCATCCTGGGTGGTGTTTGTGCCCTAGATAATTAAGCTTAGAGGCAGCTTGTGTTCAGAACCACTTTGATGATATAAATATATAAGGAAAGCACCTAGATCAATTTTGTCTTACTGGCTGTGAAATCCTACAAAGCTTAGCAGTAATCAGAAGAATCTGCTCACAATCAAAATCTGGCTAAAGGACGTCAAGGAGGTTATAATGGATGTGAAACCAACCAATATTGTATATGAAGACATCTTTGTAGTCCTCATTCATTTTTCAAAATGTGGAGTCTTATCATAATTTTCAAAAACAGCAAACAGAAGCCCTCAACCATAAGAGAGAAATGTTGAAAGATGATCCGTTTTCTAGTTTACACTGATGTGTCATGTGGATTAGGGAAGAGAAACCTTACATAATAGGTCAAAAATTAGAAACTTGGGATGTAAAATGAGAAGCCATTATTCTTGCAGCTGAAACCATTAGCTAAGTCAAAGTAGTCTGCACAGCATATTATCACTACTCTTTGTTAATATAGCAACATTTGAATTTAAAAATTAAAAATATTACCTGAGGAGCATGAACCTAGAAATTATATACAGGAGCGCATGGGTGGATCAATAAGTTGAGCATCCAATTCTTTATTTTCACTTAAGTCATGATCCCAGGGTTGTGAGATTGAGCCCCGACTAAGACTTCGTCCTCAACCTGCTTAAGATTCTCTCTCTCTGCCCCCCTCCCTTCCTTGCTTTCTTTCTCAATATTGAAAAGAAAAGAAAAAAAAGTACATATAGAATTTGCAGCTGATAATTTAGTGAAATCAAACACAGAGGAAACAACTAACCTCCTGGTAAATAAAATTAATTTAGTAAAACAAAACAAAAAGCCTGAAGCCATGAGTTGCAAATGTGGCCACTGTTAATATTGCCATAATTGTATCAGACATTGCAAAAAAAAAAAACAATAACCACCACATGACTATGTTTATGTGCTTATTAACATGAAGAGTTAAGACAAATGAGATTTGACACAATAATCCATTTTATTTATTTTATTTTATTATTCTTTTTTGAAGGTGACAACAATTTTATTTTTCCCTGGGACGCTCATGGCTCCAGGTCTGACGCGACCTCAAGGTTTTCTTATGCTTCTGGTCCAGCACTTGGGCCATGTAGTTCTTCTGCTGCGTCTGGATCCATTAGTCAGACATGTGATTCCTGAAGATCTGTTTCTGCTAGCTGATAACTTGCTGCAACTCCTTAATCTCATTCTCTTTGACATTAAGTATATCTTCTTGCTTTATAATGTAGACTCAATTTCATTGCACTTGTGATGAGCTGGTCCTTCTTACTGGATTCCTGCAGGGCTCTGCACTTGACACTGGAGAGCGCCTTTTCAAACGCCAGCTTCTCTTTCTCCAGCTGTTTAAATAGTACCTCTGCCTCTCTTGAGGGCAAACTGCAACTTCTCCTCTTCCTTGGCCAGGAGGACCTTGGTCTTGGCATGGGCAGCTTTCTCTTCCATCAGCTTCCTCTCCACTGCCTGGAACTCTTCTTTACTGACAAAATTTTCCTCCTGGAGAACCATCACATTCCTCAGCTGGTGAATCAGTTCCTCCTGAGATTCGACCACGTCCCACAGTTGATCGAAAGCAAGACACACTGATCCTGACCCCTCTCCTGCAACCACCTGAGGGGCGTCACTGTCCCCCCCGCCCCCCCCCCACCAGCTCCATAATAAGCCATTTTAAAGATGTACTGGATGGCACAGCTTTACACCCTGGCATAAGGAACTTTAGTTTCTAACAGCAGTCTGTGGCAGTTAGAATAGGGACAGCCAAATTCCCTAGGCTAAGAATGTGAAATGCACACAAGGCAGATAGAGGTGGAACCGTCTAAAAAAGGAAGATTTGCTTTCTTGGAGTTGTTCACCATCTTGTCATTAGTCCCACTTGCTCTGAGTACCCACATTGTTCTGCATTCCTGGGTTTTCATCAAGTTCCAGGAACTGGTCTTTGTTTAGAGCAATGTTCCAATGTTTGTCATGCAAATGTGGTTTTCCTTTGAATAAGATTTCAATGTATTTGCTGCTTCACAGATGCTTCAAAGCATCTGTGCATCATGCAAACCCAGTTTGGGGAACCTCATGAATTCTGAAATGGGTCATGCTGTTAACAAGAAAGCTTGTCAGAACCTCTTTTGTATTCCTACTTCCAACTTTTTTTTTTTTTCCATTTGTGAATATCCAAGTTTTCAGTAATTTTCCAGCTACTGAATGGAATTTCTTTTTCATGACTCACAAATATGCAACCTGAAGGGATGCTTAACTTGACCCAATGACTTCTCAAGGGTAAGATAATAACAGCACCTGCCCCTTCCCCCCCACCACATTTTGGTACTAGGGTTTGGACAGCCTTGGCTGCCTATCATAACCAGAGTCATTGTTCTGTGTGTGCCTTTCATTTGGCACATAGAAAATCATAGGTCCTGCTGGGAGACATATGGAGTCTTTTTGAGGAAGTAAAATATTCCCAAAGTGCTAACAGGCAGAAGCTGACTGAATTCAAACAAAGTCCTGGCATTCCAAATCATGCAGTGGTGTGCAGGCCAAGAAACCCCTGAGTGTGGGGAGATTTAGCCTCGATCACCTACCTGCATGGAAACAGCTCACCTCTGCTGCACACAGTTCACCAGGACACACAGTTCTCTGGCCTTCATAATACATCAGTGCTGGTCATGTAGGATTCAAAGATAACTTGCCAACTACAAATACATGCAGACCATCATGCACCATGGGGAGTGCCCCGCACTGGCGGAGGCTTGTATCCATTTGTGATTTATATTGTCCCAGCATGATCTGCAGTGTTACCTATTTATCTTCTAAAGGAATCTGACAGATCTCATTCCAAAATGAGAATCTCATCCCCCCTAGTTGATGACCACTGCTTTATCTATGGTATGTGGAGAGGAGAGGAAAGGGGAAAGAAGGAGGAGGAGGCCTAGAATATGGATTTCTTACTTTTTCAAGTGAGTCAAGTCCTGAAGGACATGGTCTTCTAAAGCAAAGTTGGTATTATATTCAAACCCAGTGTTTTAAAATTAGAATTACTAATTGGGTTTTTTTTTTTTCATATAAATGTGTGTAAACACTGTAAATATCTGGCCCATCAGAATCCTGATCACTTTAGTCAGGTTGGACTATTACAACAAAACACCACAGACTTGGCTTAAATATTAAGCATTAATTTCTTTTCCTTTTTTTTTTTTTAGCATTAATTTCTTATAGTTCTGAAGGCTGGAGGTTGAAGATCAAGGTGCTGGAAGATTCCTTGCATGGGGAAGGCCCTCTTCCTGGGTTGCAGACAGTTACCTTCCTGCTGTGTCATCACTTGGAGGAGAGGTGGCCAGGTGGCCCTAATAAGGCCACTAATCCCATCATGGGAGCTCCACCCTTACCACCTCATCTAAATAAATCTGATCACTTCCCAAAGCCCTATCTCCTAATATCATCCCTTTGGCAGTTAGAGCTTTAACAAATGAAATCTAGGAGACACATTCAGTTCCATAACAATGCTGAACTTTTCTTCCAGGGAAACAATCAAGTATTTAGCAGGTGGGCAAATTGTGCCCTAGATTCCTATTCATTTCCCCTTGAGAATATCTGCCTTTCAGAGATCCCATCCCACTACACCAAGGGATGTGCCAGCCCAGATAGCAAAGGGACATAGCTCCTTCGACCAAGGAGACACATCAGGAAGTCAGATCTGACTGCTTTTTCCACCCAGTTTCACCCACTCAGGTGTCCATCTCTGCCCTATGAGATGGGTTCTCTGGAGCAGACACTCAGCAAACTGCCATGAGTCAGGAAAGCTATGTCCCGGCCCTTGCTCTGCCCTCACGTGCTTTTAAAAAGTTGTTAGCTCCAGGCACCTAAGTGGCTCAGTCAGTTCAGTGTCTAACTTTGGCTCAGTCATGATCTCATGGTTCTTGAGTTTGAGCCATGTGTCAGGCTCTGTGCCAGTTAGAGCCTGGAGCTTGCTTCAGATTCTGTGTCTCCCTCTCTCTCTGCCCCTACCCTGTTCACACTCTGTCTTTCTGTCAAAAATAAATAAACATTAAGAACAATTTTCTAAAAGTTAGCTTTTGGGGGCACATGCACCCCAATGTCTATAACAGCACTGTCAACAAAAGCTAAGTATGGAAAAAGCCCAAATGTCTATCAATGGATGAATGGATAAAGAAGATATGACACACACACACACACACACACACACACACACACAGACACACACACACACGAGTATTACTTGGCAATCAAAAAGAATGAAATCTTGCCATTTGCAGATATGTGGATGGAACTAGAGGGTATTATGCTAAGCCAAATTAGTCAGAGAAAGACAAATATCATAGGACTTCATTCATATGAAGCCTTTAAGATACCAAAAAGATGAACATAAGGGAAGGGAAGCAAAAATAATATAAAAAACAGGGAGGGGGATGAAACATAAGAGACTCTTAAATATAGAGAACAAACAGAGGGTTACTAGAGAGGTTGTGCGAGGTGGGATGGGTAAGGAGCATTAAGGAATCTACTCCTGAAATCATTGTTGCACTGTATACTAACTTGGATATAAATTTTAAAAAATAAATTAAAAAAAACTTTTAAGTTAGCTTTTGGACCTGCACTTCCTCACATGTAGAAGAGTTGGATCCAGCAGTGTCTCCAATGGTAGAGAGGAGTCAACCGACCTAAGGCCTTTGGGATGAAACCCAAAGAACCATTCTGTTAGTGGGCATCTTTTTGAAGACTTACATTTTTATTTTTAAAACATGTGAGAATTTTTCATTCTACTCTATAACATATGTTTATTTTAATATTAATGTCTTAAATCACTTCTCATGAAATAAAGTTACTTGGCAATCATTTTTCTTCCTATAGAGATATCTTTATGAAGATAAAGGAGGGGCTGCAAGCCAAGGAATGTTGGCAGCTGCCGGAAGCTGAAAAGGGCAAGGAAACAGATTCTCCCCTGAGAAATGGAGGCTCCCCTGAGCCTGTTGATATTTTTATCTGAGCCCAACAAAATTAATTTTTAATTTCTGACCTCCAAAACTCTAAGAACGAATCTATGTTGTTTTACGCCACTGAGTCCGTGGTGGTAGTTTAAGAACAGCAATAGAAAACTATTACCATTGATATTAAAGCCCACATTATTTTTGGCATTTATTCCCATTGGTAGAAATTCTTGTTTATATGTTCATTCTTTTATGCATTGCTAAGTTAATGAGAAAAACAGCAGCTCTCATTGGGCCATTTTCCCGATTCACAAAGGAAAATGCACTGTATGGGTGTTCATCTTATTCCATTTTACTGTCCCCATCTGGTTATGGCCTCACCTCTTCCACTTTTTCCCTAAAGGAGAGTTAGTGAGAAAAGAAGTGTTTGCAAATATGCATGGATTGTCAGTAACCCCAGGTGGCCCCGGCATGTCTGAGGACATGCTCATCTATTGGCATGAGTGTCTCTGTTGACACACTTGGTCAAAAGAACAGCAGATCATGACCCAGCATGCCTGTCTTAGCTGGCTTTCCACTCAGCTGGAGTTAATGGGGCCACCTCAGTCTGTTCTCATTGCTGTGACTAACACAAAGTGGGCAGCTCATCAACAGCAGACATTTATTCTCATGGTTCTGGAGACTAGATGTTTGAGAGCAGAGCAACAGCATGGGCCAGTTCTGCTGACAACCCTGTTCAGAACTGCAGATGCTGACTTCTCACTGTGGCAAAAAAAGAGTTCTAAGGTCTCTTTTATAAGGGCACTAATCCCATATTCAGGAAGGCTCCATCATCTTAACTAATTATCTCCCAAAGGTCCCATCTCCTAACATTAGCACATCGGGGGGTGGGACTTCAACATATGAATTTGGTGGGGGGACACAGACATTCCTGGGGCGAGGGGCAACCTCTGACTCCAGTCTCATTCCTGGGTTCTCACTCTAATTTCTCTTGGAATAATTTAACTGATTTATCATACAGAACTTTCACTTTGTTTTCATTTATAGTAACAAAATTTTTAAGGAAAAGGTGGAATAGAGCAAAATTTTGTAGAGTATGACTAATTTTGTTTGCTTTTCAATAAGTTGAAATGTTTACTATTTAAATTTTTTCATGGGGCACCTGGGTGGCTCAGTTGAACGTCCAACTTTGGCTCAGGTCATGATCTCACGGTTCATGGGTTTGAGCCCCACGTCAGACTCTGGAGCCTGCTTTATTTTATTTTATTTTTTTCTGTTTTCTTTTTTTTTAATTTCTTTTTTATGTTTTATTTATTTTTGAGACAGAGAGAGACAGAGCATGAGCGGGCAGGGGCAGAGAGAGAGGGAGACACAGAATCTGAAGCAGGCTCCAGGCTCTGAGCTGTCAGCACAGAGCCCGATGCGGGGCTCGAACTCACGAACTGCAAGATCATGACCTGAACTGAAGTCGGACACTCAACCGACTGAGCCACCCAGGCGCCCCTCTTTTTTTTTTTTAATAGTTTATTGTCAATGCTCTTCTCCATAAGTGCCCCACCACCACCACCACCTCTTTTCCCTCCTCCTCCTTCAACCCTCAGTTCGTTTTCAGTATTCAATAGTCTTCTCAAGTTTTGCGTCACTCTCTCTCCCCAACTCTCTTTCCCTCTTCCCCTCCCCCCTGGTCCTCCATTAGGTTTCTCCTGTTCTCCTGCTAGACCTATGAGTGCAAACATATGGTATCTGTCCTCTGCCTGACTTATTTCGCTTAGCATGACACCCTCGAGGTCTGTCCATTTTGCTACAAATGGCCAGATTTCATTCTTTCTCATTGCCATGTAGTACTCCATTGTATATATATATCACATCTTCTTGATCCCCTCATCAGGTGATGGACATTTAGGCTCTTTCCATGTTTTGGCTATTGTTGACAGTGCTGCTATGAACATTGGTGGCGCCTGCTTTAGATTCTGTGTCTCTTTCTCTCTCTGCCCCTCCCCTGTTCATGCTCTGTCTCCCAAAAATAAATAAATGTATAGTAAAAAAGTTTAATAGAAAAAAATGAAATTTTTTGTAATGGGACATTTGAAACATATCTAAAAGTAGAAAGAACAGCATAAGGAACCCCCTTTACCCATCACCCAGCTTTAATAATTATCAATACATGGCTGGTTCTATTCATCCCCCTGGCCACCACTGGAGTAGTTGAAAGCAGGTTCCAGATGCCATTTCACATCACTTATGTGATAATTTTAAAGTTTAGTTGATATAAATAGCACAGAATTCAAAAGACAGTAAGCAAAATAGGGAAGAGGTTAAGTCATGATGCTCCCCCATCCTCCTCCTCCCATCAAGCCCTGCTCCCAGAGGCAGTGACTATAAATAATTTCGAACTACAGCTGATGCTTGAATGCAGGGGTTGGGGGCTCTGGACTCCCATGTAGTCAAAGATCTGCATATAACTTTGGACTTCCCCAAACTTAACTACTGTTGACTAGAAGCCTTTCTGAAAACATAAATGGTCAATTAACACATATTATGTATATGTATTATACAGTATATTCTTATGATAATGTAAGCTAGAGAAGAAAAATGTTAAGAAAATCATAAGGAAAATACAGTTACAGTTCTGTAGGGTATTTATTTAAAAATGTTCATATTACTGTAGCTGTTGTATTTATGTATGTATTTAAATTTTATTTATAAGTAATCACTACACCTAACATGGCACTCAAACGCACAACCCCGAGATCAAGAGTCACACACTCCCTGACTGAGCCAGCCAGCCAGGTGCCCCTGTAGCTCTTCTAAATGGAGGCACCACTTAGTCCTGCAAAAAGGAGATTTCTCTTGAGAAATTGGCATCTAAATAGATAGACTGAACTATCACTTAGTATATTTCATTGATGGCACTTCTGTTAAGAACAGTTACATTGGACTATGTACTGGGCACATTGTAGATCAATTAATATCTGTGGCTTGATGAATCCTGGAGCTAAAGATGGATGTTACTCAAAACCGAAACTTCAAGCATCTATTTTGCATTGCTCTGTCTTGGCCATACATGGAACATGAGAACCAGCACAGCACCTTGCAGTTTAGTTGAGCCCTGGGAGATGTGTGAATTAAGCCCAGGGAAGCCCACAAACTTGTGGCAGAGAATTAGAACCTCATTCTGCATCTACTGCTCTGTCCACTGTGCCCTGAATTCCTCCCCAGCCTGTCCCTGTTGGAGCATTAGATGTTACTCCCATTACCATCATCCACAATTAAGGGCAGATGCTGCATTCTTTTAAATTTGTCCTTGGAGAAGGAATCCTTATGGTGTTTGATGGAGCAGCCAGTAGTGTGTTTTACATGCCAGAGCTGGCCATGGAAAATTCTTCCCAGGATTCAAGGCACTCTCAAGCAGAACCCATCCAGCAAAACATCGCCAAGGGCCCACAACGGACTTTACTACTTTCTGCTGACTGAACACAAGTCACATCTGTGCAACACTGAAGAGTTTCTATAGTTCCCTGACATCCAGCATTTCACGTGTTTCTCTTCCTTTAAGGCGAATATTTATAACCCTGGTTTTACATAACAGAAAGTTAAGATTCAGCCATCCTAAGTGACCAGCCCAAGGACGGGTAGTCAAAGAGGGGCAAAACTGGGGTGCCTGGGTGGCTCAGTCAGTTAATCTGCCAACTTCGGTTCAGGTCATGATCTCACGGTTTGTGGGTTTGAGTCCCACAACAGGCTCTGTGCTGACAGCTCAGAGCCTGGAGCCTGCTTCGGATTCTGTGTCTCCCTCTCTCTCTGCCCCTCTCTACTCATGCGGTTTCTGTCTCAATAATAAATAAAAACATAATAAATAAATAAATCTTAAAAAGGGGGAGCAAAACTAGCACTTAAATGATGGCCTGTAGCCCCCAGCCTGGTTCTTCACCTTCACAGCTGCCTCAGATACAAAATAGGGTGAATGTCTCTATTTAAGGAGAATATATAAAACTTGACCACTGTTTTGGAAGCCCACACAGTATGTGTTTGTCCTAGCACAGATTCTAATTTAGTAATTTTGGAAAGGGCCAGTCCAGCAGGGGGAATATTGGGAGTGTGGGGAATTACAAGCAGTTTTTATTTCTGGAGCATGAAATGGGAGTTGGTAAGCAGTGAGCACGGGAGCTGGCGAGGTGGGTAGGAGCCACCTCACGGAGGAGGGCTTTGTACATTATGAGGAACTTGGATTTTATCCTCTCACTAGCAGATGAGAAGCCACTGAGGACTTCAAAGCAAGGAATAATATGGAAATATTTGCCTTTTAAAAGGTCATTTGGTGGCCATGAGGAAGATGAACTGAAGATACCAGGACCAGGGGCAGAAGGATCAACCATCAGGCCACACATTGGCCAAATTCGATGGGGCGAGGGGCTGGGATGGTAAGGAACACAAGGCCCCAAGGTTCAAGTCACAGAGCCCATGGGAAAGGCGAATTTATTTGCCTCCTCACATTACAGTGCAGGATGTGGCACTGTTCTAGGGTTGAACTTTTATTGAAGAAAAACCGAAAACATAATGAATAAACAACAAAATGCACAGGTGTTGAGTGGTCAGCCTGATGAGTTTTGACAGCTGTATAACCATGTGACCACAAGGATGCTGGCTGACAGGTAATTCCAGGTACAGACACTGTGAAAAGCAAGCGACGTTTTTCTTTGTTTTCCTGCCATACACCTAAGACACACTGTCATGGGACAATACCAGCATTTCAGCCTTCTGAGTTCTTTCTTTTCCCCAATCTTCTATATGAGCTAGGGAAAACAAAGGCAGAAGGGACAGGAACAAACACCAGTTGAGTAAACTGCATGCCCAGTGGTGACAAGTATCAAGGGATTAACCCTCCCAGTAGTAGCCTGACAACCAAATCATGAAATAGGGAGAATGGTGCCCAGGAGACCAAATTTTCTGTGTTGTTAGACAAAGCAAAAGCTAGAGGCCAAATATAATGGACTTTTCTTCTTTTAGAAAGAGACAGAGAGAGAGCATGAGTGAGAGAGGTAGAGAAAATCTCAAGGCAGGGTCCATGCCCAGTTTAGGGCCCAACGTGGGGCTCAATACCATGACTCTGAGATCATGACCTGAGCCAAAATCAGGAGTCGGCCACCTAACTGACTGAGCCACCCAGGCACCCCAACAATGGGCATTTCTTAGAAACTCCCAGCCCACAGTGTTCACCCATGAGCACTCCTGGTGAGGACCTCTGAAATAGTGACAGAGCAATGCTCATCACATCCTATAAGCACAAGATCAGGATGGAGTTTGACCCAGGTGAACAACAGCCAGGGAGAGAGGCAACCTCTGCATAGCTCAAGTGAGGAGCACTGCTGGGTCACAGAGGGCTCAAGAGAGTAGGCTAGGGCCTCCACATGAGACCTGAAATGCCAGGACTCCCCCATGGTAAGGTCCTTAGGTGAAGGCTGCAGTGCAGCTAATGAACCTCCTGGCTACAGCTGACATGGAAAAATGCCTCAGGAGCTGAAGTTTAAAGTTATGGAGGCATGACAGTTCTAGGCATAACGTGGCTAAAAATTGTTTAAATGGCTCATATTTCCTACTGGACAGTGACATGTAGAAAAATGAACCTGGACCACTTTCTTACACCATACACAAAAATAAACTCAAAATAGATAAAATACCTAAACCTAAGACAGGAAGCCATCAAAATCCTAGAGGAGACAGCAGGCAAAAACCTCTTTGACCTTGGCTGCAGTAACTTCTTACTCAACATGTCTCCACATGCAAGGGAAACAAAAGCAAAAATGAACTATTAGGACCTCATCAAGATCCAAGCCTTCTGCACAGTGAAGGAAACAATCAGCAAAACTAAAAGGCAATGAATGGAATGGGAGAAGATATTTGCACATATCAGGTAAAGGGTTAGTGTCCAAAATCTATAAAGAACTTACCAAACTGTGCACCCAAAACAGAATAATTCAGTGAAGAAACGGGAAAACAACATGAATAGACACTTTTCCAAAGAAGACATCAAGATGCTACCAGACACATGAGAAAATGCTCAACATCACTCATCATCAGGGAAATACAAATAAAAACCACAATGAGATATCACCTCACACCAGTCAAAATGGCTAAAATTAACAACTCAGGCAACAAGAGATGTTGGCAAGGATGTGGAGAAAGAGGACCTCTTATGTACTGATGGTAGGAATACAAACTGGTGCAGCCACTCTGGAAAACAGTATGGAGGTTCCTCAAAAAGTTAAAAATAGAACGATCCTACAACCTAGTAATTGCACTACTAGGTATTTATCCAAGGGATACAGGAGTGCTGTTTCGAAGGGGCACATGTACCCAATGTTTATAGCAGCACTATTGACAATAGTCAAAGTTTAGAAAGAGCCCAAATGTCCATCAATGGGTGAATGGATAAAAAAGATGTGATACACACACACACACACACACACACACACACACACACACACACACACAATGGAGTATTACTCAGCCATCAAAAAGAATGAAATCTTGCCATTTGCAACTACGTGGATGGAACTAGAGGGTATTATACTAAGCCAAATTAGTCTTTCAGGGAAAGACAAATATCATATGACTTCACTCATCTGTGGAATTTCAAATACAAAACAGATGAACATAAGAGAAGGGAAACAAAAGTAATACAACAACCGGGAGGAGGACAAAACACAAGAGACTCTCAAATACAGAGAACAAACTAAGGGTTTCTGGAGGGATTATGGGAGGGAGATGGGCTAAATGGGTAAGGAAGACACTTGTTGGGATGAGCACTGGGTGTTTTACATAGGGGACTGGTCACTGGAATCTACTCCTGGAATCATGATTGTACCATATGCTAACTACCTTAGATAAAATTTTTTTAAATGGCCCATATTTCCTGATAGCCTTGTGAGATGGTTCAGCTGCAGGGTCATCTTTACTTGAGTCATACCAAAGAGCTCAGTTTTTCAGTTTTTTGTCTCGATGACAGATTTGCTATTTTTAAAATGTCACAAAACAAATAGAACTATAAGTTATGCTTCCTGGTCTTTTGTGGCTCATTTCATGTTCGTTGGACAGTTCCAATATGTTTGTGTGATTGAGAAATAGATTTTAGACAGAGGAAGTAAGAATTATTGTAGAGGCCTGTTGAAAAGGCACTAACTACCCAAGTGTTGGGGTCGGAGGGACTCCAAGAGAAGCAGGCCTGGAAAAAGTTTCTCTTAACTCCTCAATGGGTTTCTGTGCAGGTACTTTTTTTTCCAGCAGGATGGCAGCAAATTGGACTTTGCTTTGTGATGACAGCTATTCAGGAGTTTGGGTACCTGGCAAGGAAATTCTATAAGGTTTCAGTGACATTTAGAAGAATTCTCACAACATATTGTCAAATAAAAAATAACATTTCATTCTGATCCAGTTTTGTAAGAAAAAGTGTATAAAGCATATAGGTGCATTTGTGTTGAGAGAAAAAGACTGAGAGAGCATTGTATTACTTAGGATTTGGGGCTGTGGAGAAGAGGCTCACCAAGATTTCTAAAAAAAAAAAAAAAAAGACAGGCTTATTGCAAGGGAATACCTGCACAAAGATACAGGAAAAGAAGCTGGGAACCATCAGGAGTGAGGCTTACCCTGGAATCAAGGCAGGTCCAGAGGCCTCAGCAACAGAAGCAGGAGCTACTGAGGTTTAGGTCTGCTGCTGTGACTGATCAGCTTCTTCATACTCTCTTCTGGAACTTCTCGCTCCTTCTCACACCTTCTTACATTTCCTGTGCCTTCACAAAATCTGCCTTGCACAGGACCCATCAGGCCTGTGCTGGTCCTCCTGTTGTTATTGTATCAGACAGCCCCCTCCCCATCCGCCTCCTCACCCCCCTGGAGCCACCATTCTCCCAGCAGCTCCTGGTTCTAATACCCAGGGAAGAATAGTTATGCCCCACCATGTTTGTGCCCAGCTGATGGAAATTAATTAGTCTGCCTTGGGATGCTTGTGCTCCCTGTTCTGCTCACAAAGACCAAGGTCACACGGTTATTTTGATTTGGCTCTTCAGTCCTGTGGCCAGTGGGGCAACTTAGGGTGCAATCAGATCATGCACATGTTAGCCTGACCAAAATGTGAATGATAGAAAAAGCAGCAGCTCCAGGTGGGTATCGCGGCACCCTTCTTTGGTGCGCAGTCACTGCTGACAGGCTCTGGACAAAGTGGACGCACCTTCCGTGTCTGGCAGAAGGTGCCTGCAACCGCATGCTGCTCGCCGCTGTCAAGCTCCATGTCCAGTCCGGGCTTGAAGCACCCAGATGAGAACCCCAAGCCTCGACTGCCAGGTCTATCCGCTCAGTTTTCCTGTTTTCCAGAAGAAATATCTGAAATTGAGACTGATTGAAATATGTGTTGTTTTATTTTTAATCTATTTTATGAGCCCCTTATTCACAGGAAAATCAAGCATTAAATGAAAATGTGGATGTTTGTTTTTCTTTTTACCTAGGCATGGAAAACAGAAAAGGAGTGAGAAAAATGACAAAAAGCCATGATGTTAGGTGATCCATGTGCACGAGAGGAAGTGAGCACCCCTCATTCCACTGATACAGATTTCTATGCAGCCACAGGGAAAGGCAGAGGCCCTGCTGCTCGAATTTCATCTCCAGAACTGCTGAACACCTGCACTCCTTGAATTTCATTCAAGATTCCTAATCAATAAGAGAATGTGTCCTTTCAAGAGGTCACATCTATTTCTGGAACCTGGAGCATGAGCGTGGCTGGCATCCTGCCACTGGCCCCAGGAATCACTTGAGTCTGTGCTCTGGGCCCTTCTGGGAGGAGCTCTTTGTTCTGAGTTCTGTACTTGTGTAAACAGGTCCCTAGGAGGAAATCTGGTATGTCTATTCAGAACAGCTCACAAAAGGGAGAGTTGTAAACACTTGGATAGACAAGGTGTGCTTTAATAAATTAACAATTACCTTAAAATGATTACACTCTCGTGCCTCCTCCTCCCCACCCTGGGGTTTCTGGGTCCTGCCAACTGCACTGAGCTCTTTATAAAACTGGCAACAGTGAGGAAATTACAAGAATGTAATGGAGGCCCCATTATTGGGGTGGGAGGAAGAGGGGACATAGAAAAGCAGTGAAAGGCAGTAGTACCACAGATTATAAATGAAGCAATAGATGTGAACTACTGGTTAGTATGTTTTATATGATCACAGTCTTCCTAAAGAACTTCTCATGGAATTTTATTTATTTAATTATTTATTTATTTATTTATTTTTCCCCCTCCCCCGACGTCAAGCGCCGCTCACTCATGGAATTAAGGTTTGGAGTTTCTTGCTGGTATTTTTATTGATTCCGATTAGTTTAAGGAAGTGGAATGCATCTGTTGAAATGAATGCAATGGGGGTGCCTGGGTTGCTCTGTTGGTGGAGTGTACGAATTGGGCTCAAGCCATGATCTCATAGTTCGTGAGTTCGAGCCCCATATAGGGCTCTGTGCTGACAGCTCAGAGCCTGAAGCCTGCTTTGAATTCTGTCTCCCTCTCTCTTGGTCCCTCCCCTGCTAGTGCTCTGTTTTTCTCTCTCAAAATAAACAAACATTTAAAAAATTTAATAATGAATGTGATGGACTGAACTCCTGTATCAGGACAAAGAAGTAAATGGCACAAGAGGCATGACTACCTGGCCTAAAATCTTCCTGTTCAAATCTTAGATCCTACTTGGAAACAATTAGAATTTGAGAACAAAAATAGGTCATTATCCAGCAAAGACACGACTAGATCAACAGATGGAGGTTATTAGTTATAATCAAGACTCCCTAATGAGCAGTTTGTCATGTTAACATTCTTACTAGAGACTGTGGGTACCTAGTCACTCATCGAGACACATTTTTGCTGCTAAACTGGATTTTTTGGAAAAAATATCTGTTTGTGTCTTTTTAAAATTCAAATTGTATTTAAGGCAATGCATTCTGATGGCTTATAATCCTTTTTTTTTTTAATGTTTTATTTATTATTGAGACAGAAACAGAGCATGAGTGGGGGAAGGTCAGAGAGAGAGGGAGACACAGAATCCAAACCAAGCTCCAGGGCTCTGAGCTGTCAGCACAGAGCTCTATGCAGGGCTTGAACTCATGAATCATGAGATGGTGACCTAAGCCAAAGTTGGCAGCTTAACCAACTGAGCCACCCAGGTGTCCCTGATGGCTCACAATTCAAAAGGTATAAAAAGTCTCCTTCCTACCTGTCCCTCTCATTTCCTCTCCCTGGAGGCAGCCAATGTTTTCATTTTTCTTGTGAATCCTTCCAGATACTTCACTGTTTCTAGTTTTTGTTTCTGTTTTTAATTTTTTAAGTAGGCCCCATGCCCAATGTGGGTCTTGAATTCATGAGTCTCATGCTCTACTAGCTGAGCCAGCCAGGGACCCCCAGACATTTGCTTGCACACAAGCAAATATGTACATAAATTTTTCTGTTTTACACAAACTGTAGAATATTGTATATAGTTCCATATCTTGTTTTTTCTGTTAACAGCATATCTTAGAGAGTATCCACTATTCTTCACGGTTATTCCATTATAAGAAAGTATCATCACTCAGTCAATTACCACTGTTGGACCCTTAGGGCTAATATTCTGTATTATAAACAATGTTCAGTGGATGCCCTTGTGAGCAATGTCTGTAGGATAAACTTCTAAACATGAAATAGCTGGATCAATGCATATCCGCCAAATGCACCCTTCCCTACAGACAGATTGTGGAGAACTGCATTCCCACAATGGCACATGACTGGTTTTCCACAACCTCCTCAATGTAAGGTGCTACATGACTCTTTGAACGTTGCAAATTTCATAGCTGAAAAGTGTTGATCATTGTCAATTTTACTAAATGAAAATGGCATTTCCATGCTTTTATTTCATGTGTTCATATTCTGATTTGCATTTCTCAAATGTTGAGAGAGGTTAGGAATCTTTTTTCAACAGTCAATTTATATATTTCAACTATTTTATTATCAGGTTGTTATTCTTTTTCTTCCTGACATGAAAAACATTTTCCAATTTATCATGTCTTTTTCATTGTTTATGTATCTCTATTTTATTACCCAAATTTAAGTTTTGGCTTTGTAGTAATGTACCAATTTCTCTTTACTGGCTGTAAAACTTTTAAATTATAATTAAAATGGCATTTCTTAACCTAAGATTAAAAAGAATTCCCTTTTTTGGAGTACTTTTGTGGTTTAATTTTTTGTATTTATAGTAATTTTTTAAAATGTTTTATTTATTTTTGATACAGAGAGACAGAGCATGAGAGGGGGAGGAACAGAGAGAGAAGGAGACACAGAATCGGAAGCAGGCTCCAGGCTCTGAGCTAGCTGTCAGCACAGAGCCTGACGCGGGGCTTGAACCCACGAATGTAAGATCTGACCTGAGCTGAAGTCGGAGGTTTAACTGACTGAGGCACCCAGGCACCCCTGTATTTATAGTAATTTTTTAATGTTTATTTACCTATTTATTTAGAGAGAGAGTGCAAGCATGGGAGGGACCAGGGGAAGGGGACAGAGGATCTGAAGCAGGCACAAACTGTGAGATCATGACCTGAGTCGAAGTTGGACAGTCAACTGACTGAGCCACCCAGGTGCCCCACTAAATATACATTTTTATATTGAAAAGTAAATGTTCAGACTTCTATCTCGAGCAATTTAACATCCTGGAAAAAAATTTTAGATAAAAAATAACAGGAAATGCTATCCAACATAACAACTTTTTAAAAAACATGTATACCTACACTTGTGAAAAATTAAGGAAAGTCCCTACATTAGAAAAGAAAAACTTGATGCTGAAGCTAAAAGCCACACTGGCATTGATGTTACTCTTCCCCCTCAGAGTATTAGCTGATCTCCAGTAAATAAGAGACAAGTTTTAATGAGGTCAGAAGACAAGACAAGGCTTAGGCCTGCACGAAGTAGGGACTATAGGTTGGAGGCCCTTTCCTACCTCCCACGATGCTGAGACTAGTCCAAAAAAGCAAGGACTGGAAAAAATTCTCCCTCTGACAGTAGGAGAACAAAGGACAAAAGAAAAACTGTATTTGTGTGGGATCTAGATGAGGCAAGTGTCTCCTTGAGAGTTCATGACCATGAGCATGCCTTGGTGCTGCTCTGGAGTTCAAATTCTACTATCAATCTATGCTTACTCCTACAAATCTAGAAATTCACTCAAGGATTTCTGGTCTGGTAACACCCTGGAGCAGCTGCATAAGTGGAAAAAAAAATCTTCCCAGAAAGTATATACCCACAACCCAGGTCTCCTAGGAATGGCACAAAGCCTTTTTGAACACAAGTTTACCCCCCAAAAGTATAAAATATATGGAGAAAGAGGCCACCATGAGTAAAATATACATAAAAGGTTTAACCACTGGAATCAAAAATATCAGAATACTACTCTGGCAAATCTTTACCTGCAATAACTATCTAAGGGTACCATTACTGTCTGATTAATTGCCTACTTCCTTTGACCATCCAACCCTTAAACACACATTCTACAAGCTGAGAGATGCTCCGAATAAAATTGTCCCACCACTAAAAACTCAGAAACTCCCACAGCTTCCTGCCAATAACTGTCTATGCCCTATAACAATCTAGACTTTGATTCTACCAATAGGTGCTTTATTCCCCCAATACTAACAAGTATGCATTTGAAAAGCTTGATAATGAGAGCCTCAATTTATTCTCTTAAGAAAATAAAAAATTCCTCAACAAAGTAGGTTTAGAGGGAACAAACCCCAACATAATAAAGGTTTAAATAAAAAGTCCAACATAACCAAAAACATACTCAATGGGGAAAAACAAAACTTTTCCCCTAAGGCAGAAACAAAATAGGGATGTCCTCTCTCACCACTGTTATTGAATATCATACTGAACATCCTGTCCACACTAATCAGACAAAAAAAAATAAATAAAAGGCATCCAAATTGGTAAGGAAGAAATAAAATGCTTGCTATTTGCAGATGACATGATATCATATATAGAAAACCCAAAAGACTCAACCGAAAAGAAAAAAAAGCTAAAACTGATAAATGAATTCAGTAAGTGTGCCAAATACAAAACCAATGTAGAGAGATTTGTTGCAGAAAGAGAAATTAAGACAATAATCCCATTTACAATTGCAAAAAGAATAAACTACCTAGAAATAAACTTAACCAAGTTTAGTTCACCAAGAGGTAGAAGACCTATACTCTGAATATTATAAAAAATTGATGAAAGAAATTGAAGACAATAAAAACAGATAGAAAGGCGTTCCATGTTTATGAATTGGAAGAACAACTATTGTTAAAATGTCTATACTGCTCAGTGGGGAAGATAGCAGCAGATTAGCAGGACCCTAGGCTCACCTCCTCCTACAAATACAGCTAGATAACAAATCATCCTAAATATCCCAGAAATTGACCTGAAGACTGGCAGAACAAACTCCACGACCAAAGGTAAAGAGGAGGCCACATGGAAGAAGGTAGGAAGTGCAGAGATGCAGTTTGGGAGAGAAACAGACCACGGTTGCTATGGTGGGGAGGAAGCCATGGTCACAGAGAAGGAGGATAGACAGACTAACACATAGGGGAGCACACAGGGAAAATGAATTCCCAATAGCAACTGGTTTGGAAATTAAGACTTAAAGCCTAGAGTTTTAAGAGTCAGCGAGCCTGACTGTGACAGAACCTGGAGGCAGGCAAACACCTGCAGACATACTTGGAAACAGCGTTCTGAAGAGCACCTGAGGCACACAGTGGGGAGGTTATTCACTCATCTCAGAGCATGTCCCAGACAGGCAGTGTTCAGAGAGACCTCTCTGGGGACAAAGGAATTGGCAGGTACCATGTGCCTGCCTTGCCCCTCAGCGTAAGCACAGGGCCACCTGCAGGAACCAGCACCAAGCCCCGCCACCCCGACGCCCCAGGGAAACCACCTCTCCCAGTCATGCTTGTCTTGGTCCCAGTGCAGGTAACCCCAAAAGATGAGCCCAAACCCTTTTAACACTACATCTACTGATGGAGTTTTGCTGAGCCTTAATTCTGGCGGCAGTGGGCACAGGTCTCATTTCACAAACAGACCAGAGCACACCTAGTTAAAACACTCCACATTCAGACCAAGGACAAAACATTGCTCACAATAGGCAAAGAGAGCCTCTGCAGATGACTGGCCTGAAGAATAAAGTGGCCAGGACAAAACAGCCGAGCATACACAGCACACCTTGGAGACAGTCACCAAAGTACCAGGCCCTGGGGAACAGGGGACATGACATGGCAGGATACTACTACAGGACCTCCTCTTCATAAGGCCATTACCCTCAATAACAGGAGATTGTAGCTGACTTTGTAAACACACAGAAATGGGCACAGAGACTTAGATAAAATGATAAGATGAGAAATTTATCCCAAATGAAAGAACAAGACTATAGCCAGAGATCTAAGTGAAACAGATATAAGTAAGTAACATACCTGATAGAGAATTTAAAGGAATGATCATAATGATACTCATTGGACTGGAGAAAAAGGGGAAAACATGAGTGAGACCCTTGACACAGAGATAAGGAGTAACATAGCAGAGATAAAAGGCTCAATAAATGAAATGAGAAACACACCTGATACTTGTAGATGAAATATCCAACAAAGATTTAGTATCCAAAATACATAAAAACTTATATAACTCAATATCCAAAAAAACAAATGATGTAACTAAAAAATAAAAGAAACAAACAGACGTTTCTCTAAAGAAGGCAACCAGATGGCCAATAGACACACGAAAAAGATGTTCAATGTTGCTCATCATTAGTGAAATGCAAATCAAAACTACAGTGAGATATCACCTCATACCTGTCAAAATGGCCAAAATAAAAAACTCAAGGAACAACAGGTGTTGGCAAAGATGTGGAGAAAAAGGAACGCTCATACTGTTTGTAGTAATGCAAACCTGTGCAGCTGCTGCACAGAATAGAGGTTCCTCAAAAATTGGATCCTATGATTTATTAATTCAAACTGTAGGGTATTTACCCTAAAAATACAAAAACACTAATTGAAAGGGATACACGCACTTGATGTTTATTGCAGTATTATTTACAATAGCCAAATTATGGAAGCAGCTCACATGTCCATCGATAGATGAATAGATTAAGATGTGGTACACACACACACACACACACACACACACACAGGAATACCATTTGACCATTAAAAAGAATGTAATCTTGGCATTTGCAACAACATGGATGGATCTAGAGGGTATAATACTGAGCAAAATAAGCCAATCAGAGAAAAACAAATACCATGTGAATTCACTCATGTAGAATTTAAGAAACAAAACAAATGAACAAAGGGAAAAAAGAGGAAAAAATAAAGAGGCAAACCAAAACTAGACTCTAACTATAGAAAGCAAACTGATAGTTACCAGAGGGTGAGGTAGGTGAAGTAGGTGAAGGTTTTTAAGAGTACACTTATCATGACGAGCACAGAGTAATGTATAAAATTACTGAATTACTATACTGTACATCTGAACATAGAACACTATGTTTTTTGTTTTAAAATTCTTAATGTTTTTAATTTAATTTTGAGAGACAGAGAGAGACAGTGCGAGCAGGGGAGGGTCAGAGAGAGAGGGAAATACAGAATCCGAAGCAGGCTCCAGGCTCTGAGCTAGCTGTCAGCACTGAGCCTGATGCAGTGCTTGAACCCACGAACTGTGAGATCATGACCTGAGCCGAAGCCGGATGCTTAACCTACTGAGCCACCCAGGAACCCCTACAACACTATGTTAAGTCTACTGGAGTTAAAATAACAAATAAAATAAAATCCACTAGCAGTATTCAGAAGAAAATCTCAGCAATAATCCAGGGGGAAGAGCTACTTAAAAGTAAACCCAAAATAGTTAAGACAATACAGAGCCTGGGGCACCTGGGTGGCTCAGTTAGTTGATCGACCAACTTTGGCTCAGGTCATCATCCTGTCATTCATGAGTTCAAGCCCCACTTTGGGTTTGCAGCCTGTCAGTTCAAAGCCTGCTTCTGATCCTCCATCCGCCTCCTTCTGCTCCTCCCCCAGTTGCACTCTTCCAAAAATAAATAAATATTAAAAAAAAAGAAAAGAAGATACAGAGCATGATCTTGGACTTTTGTCCCAAAGCAATGGGACAAATCAACATGATTAAACCCACATCAAATGGAAGAAATATTCAATACAGTTGCTTGTACACTACCCTGAGGACCTAAAAATAAGTAACTTGTTCTTCTGTGTTCCTTGTTGCTGAAGTATTGAACCTGACAAAGTTCTTAAATCTTTTGGCTGTCCAGTTTTAGTGCCTACTATATATCTGGATAAAGGAAATAAAAAATTATAACAAATAATTACTGCTTTATCTCTTTACGTATGGTGGATAAGCTTAAAACAATAGTTAGCACAACATGTAGCAATTAAAGAAAAGGTCATTGCTTATGGGTGTTTATAATGCCCTTCCTTAGAACTCAAAATATGTATTTTTTTATACTCAGAAAATATATCACATACTTGAGATTCAAATTAGCCTTCACAGAAGTTCTTTTCATATTTTAGCTAAAGGAGTACTTCTTGATTGATTTACTAGATTACATTAGTAAGAATTTTTAACATGTCAGGGAAAAAAATCTGCCAGACCTTGAATTTTAAACATTGCAGGTTGTTTTTTGTTTTGTTTTGTTTTTTGTTTAGTCATGACTTTATTGATTCAATAACTATACACTGATAACCCACTATAGGAGAGAACATACTGCTTACTGGGTAGATTATGGTGAACAAGGTACATCTGTAACTTCAAGGAGCCAGCAAATTACAACAGCGTATAAAAGCCATGAGGGAATGAGGAGAGACTTTTGAAGGAGTTGCAGTGAGGAAGCCTAAACCAGCTTTGGAGACAATGAGGCTTCCCGGAGGAGATGAGACAAATAGGGACAATTGTGACTAGGGACAATTGTTGCAAAGGACAATTCAAAATGCACCAATTGTGATGAAGGAGGAGAGTTAGGGAGTAAATTCCTGAAAGGATCAGCAGAATGCACCAAAATAGGGAATTGAGAAAGGGCTTGGAGCACTTTGGAAACCTCATGTCTGTCAGCCTGTCTTTCTTTCTCTCTTTTTCTTTCTCTGTCCTTCCTTCCATCTTTCTTTTTTAAAAATTTTTAAAGTTTATTATTTTTGAGACACAGAGAGAGAGACAGAGCATGAGTAGGGGAGAGGTAGAAAGAGAGAGGGAGACACAAAATCTTGAAGCAGGCTCCAGATTCTGAGCTGTCAGCATAGAATCTGACGTGGGGCTTGAACCCATGAGCTGTAAGATCATGACCTGAGCCAAGTTGGATGCTCAACTGACTGAGCCATCCAGGTGCCCCACATCTTTCCTTTTGTAAATACAGTTATTTAAAATGGGATTTCTAAGTCTAAAGTCTGCCTTGTATAAAAGTGGTTTTTGTCCAAAGAACAATTTAATAAAGCTGAAACATTTCCTAAAGCTGACACAGTGGAGACCTTTTAGTTCTTATGTATACTTTACCCAAACCCCCTTTCCTGGGTAATCTCTATATTTCTTTGGAGATCCACTACTCCCCCACTCTGATCATGTGATCTGGGAAGGCTCCCTTGGACCAGGGAGTACTGCCTGGGACCTTTTTTGGAGCTATCTGCACAGTGGTGAGCAATTCCTACTGGCACTGCTAACTGGTACTCAGCCAGCTGCTTGGGTGGTCCCCTCCGGGTGTGCTAGCCCAGCCAGAGCTGCAAACAAGAGAGATCGTTTCCTGTATTCAGCCACTCCTGAAGCCATGGTATCCCTGACTTTTGGGGTATGTGAACCTCTCAACATTCCCTCTCCCAACCTTGAGCTGATTTGAATTGGCTTTTTGCCACTTGCAACCAACCTATCCTGTCCCTATAGATACACTAAAAGGAGTTCTCTAGGCTGAAATGAAAGGACACTAGACAGTAGCTTCAATCCACATGAATAAAGAACACTGGTAAAGGTAACTAAAAAGGTACATATATATTTTAAAAAGCTTAAATATATTTCTTGTTTGTAAGACTCCCCTCCCCCCCATCTGACTTAAAGACAACTGCATAACTGCTGGTAGGAATGCAAACTGGTGCAGCCACTCTGGAAAACAGTATGGAGGTTCCACCAAAAATTAAAAATAGAATTACCCTACGACCCAGCAATTATACTACTCGGTATTTATCCAAGGGATATAGATACGCTGTTTCAAAGGAGCACATGCATCCCAATGTTTATAGTAGCACAATTGACAATAGCTAAAGTATGGAAAGAGCTCAAATGTCCATCGATAGATGAATGGATAAAAAAGATGTGGTATATATAATGGATTATTACTCGGCAATCAAAAAGAATTAAATCTTGCCATTTGCAACTATGCAGATGGAACTACAGGGTATTATGCTAAACTAAATTAGTCATTCAGAGAAAGACAAATATCACAAGACTTCACTCATATGAGGAATTGAAGATACAAAACAGATGAACATAAGGGAAGGGAAGTAAAAATAAGATAAAAACAGGGAGGGGGACAAAACATAAGAGACTCTTCAAAAAAATTTTTTTTCCATAATATTTTATTGTCAAATTGTTTTCTATACAACACCCAGTGCTCTTCCCCTTAAGTGCCCTCCACCATCACCACCACCTCTTTTCCCCCCTCCCCTTTCCCCCTCAACCCTCAGTTCATTCTCAGCATTCA
>NC_043713.1:57187616-57215124 GCF_006229205.1 Suricata suricatta | reverse complement strand
GCGGAGTCCCCACCCCCAGTCAGGATCGCGATTGCAATGGGGGAAAGGAAAAAAACAAAAAGCAAAAAACCGAGTCTCTCTTAGTTTCCAAAAGCTTTGCTCAAGATGCTGTGCGCTGCCGGAAATGAGCTGGGAGCTCCCACCATCTAAGCGTGCGCCCAGGCCTCCACCCGCCACCAACTCTTTGTTGAGGGTCCCGTTGGTGTGCGCCTTTATTATTTCCCTGTGGGGACCCGGGATTCACGCAGTCCGTGCGGGGGCGAGGTGTGCCGTGGAAATGCGGTCCGTGGTCCCGTTCTCAAAACCAAGTTCGAATTGCTCGCACCTGGCGCAGCCGCTGCTCAGGCCGCTTCCCGCCAGGGAGCACGCCTCCCCAGTGCAGCTGCTTCTCACAGCCACAGACGCCTCTGATTCCCCGCAGAGATGGCTTAGGGCTGGAGGCTGTTCCTTCTCTTGTGCCACCCCGGTTCGGGATTCCGGCTACCCAGCAGTTATCTATGGAGTGGGTTTCTGTCTCCAAGCGCAGCCAAGCGTTCTATACCTCTTCCCCAGAGACAGTTCTATGAGCGTGTTCCGACTCTGTCTCTTCCCTTTGTCTCCCGGGCGCCGCGCGCGCTTGCGCACGTTGGGCTGGGGCTCTTACCTCCCCTGCCCGTCCTCGGATCTCCCCCGTTCACCCCGACTCACTCAGGTATCTTTGAGGTTCTATTCCTTCTGGAGTTCGTATTTTCTCCTTCTGCTCTTGCAGATGAACGTAATATCCTTCTCAGCTCGAAAAATGGTGCGGACGGAGTTTACAGAGCTCCCTTCCTCTCTGCCATCTTGGCTCCACCCCTAAAAATTTTTTTTTAATGTTTTTATTTATTTTTGAGAGAGAGCGTGAGCAAAGGAGGGTCAGAGAGAGAAGGAGTCACAGGATCTGAAGACAGCCTCCAGGCTCTGAGCTAGCAGTCAGCACAGAGCCTGATGCGGGGCACGAACCCATGAACCATGAGATCATGACCTGAGCCAAAGTTGGATGCTTAACCAACTGAGCCACCCTGGTGCCCCAGAGACTCTTAAATATAGAGCACAAACAGAGGGTTGCTGGAGGGGTTGTGGGAGAGGGGGATGGATAAATGGGTCAAGGGCATTAAGGAATCTACTCCTGAAATCATTGTACCATATGCTAACGGATATAAATTTAAAAATAAATAAATTATTAATAAAAAATTTAAACAATAAAGACAACTGCATAAAGGAATAAGTATAAATCTGTATTGATGGGCATACAAAAAATAAAGGTATAATTTGTATGATAATAACATCAAAAAAGAGGGATGTGATATTGTGATTTTTTTTTTTTTTTTGGTCTTAAACACCCTGGACTTTCCTAAGTGATAAGAGCCATCAAGGGGGCTTTTGTTATTCATAACCAATGTTAATACCATGACTTTTGGAAAGCACCTGGGGCTTGCCACCCTCCTTCCCCTCAAGCCCTACCAGCTGGATTGACTGAACTCAATGGTCACCAATGGTCAGTGATCTACTCAATTTTGCTTATATAATAAAGGCTCCATAAAACCCCCCAAAGGACTTGATTCAGAGTTTGTGGGCTGGTGAATAAGAATAGATCCATGTGTGTCCAGGGGTGGTGGGTGCTTCCCAAACTCCATCGGGATAGAAACTCTTATGCTTGGGACCCTTTTGAACTTCACCTGATGTATGGCTTCATCTAGCTGTTCATTCCTAACCCTTAACCTTTGTAATAAACCAGGAATTTGGTAAGTAAACCTTTTTTTTCTGAGTTCTGTGAGCTGCTCCAGATAATTAGTCAAATCTGAGGAGGGTATAGTGGAAATCTCTGACTTATAGCCAGTGAGAGGCATGAGTGACAGCCTGGATTTGGAGTGGGGGCAGTCCTGCATGACTGAGCCCTCAACCTGTGTGGGATCTAATGCTATATCTGTAGAGAGTGTCAGAATTGAGCTGAGTTGTACAATACCTAGTTGGTGTTCACTAGAGTTGGAAAATTGCTTGATGTGTGGGAAAACCCTCCATCTCATGTCAGAAATGAAGCACTGAGAGTGGCATTCAGTAATGTGTAAGGAAATCAAGCGTTTTCTTTACAAAGGCAGGAAAAGAAGGAGAAGATATAGAGCTACACAGAAACAAAGTTCTTGCATAGTATTGAAATTAAATTGACATTAATCTGAAGTAGATAATCTATACAGTACAAATTAAGATTTTAATTGTAATTTATCATGAAGAAAAAAATTCAGAAGAATATATAGTGAAAGAAACGACAAGAGAATTAAAATGGAGACTAAAAAATACATAGTTAATACCAAAAAAAATTTAAAGGGCAGTAATGGAGGAAACATAGGAAGAAAAAGGACATAAGACATATAGTAAAGAAGTAGTAAAATGGCAGCCATAAGTCCTTCCTTATCAGTAATTACATTAAAAATAAATGGATTAAAAATTCATTTAAACAGTAGAGTTTTGTAGTACGGATTTTAAAAAATGCTCCAACCATATGGTGTGTACAAGAGACAAACTTTTTTTATTTTTTAAGTTTATTTATTTATTTTGAGAGAGAAAGAAAGACACAATCCCAAGGAGGCTCTGTGCTGTCAGTTCAGAACCCAACACAGGGCTTGATCCCACAAACTGAGAGATCAAGACCTGAGCAGAAACCAAGAGTCAGAGAGTCAGACACTCAACCAACTAAGCCACCCAGGCATGCCAAGAAACACACTTTAAGTGTGTCCAAGACACAAATAGGTTAAAAGTAAAATGATGGAAAAATATATCATGCAAACAGCACCCAAAAGAAATCTGCAGTGGCTATCTTAAATTCAGAAAAATCAATCCTTAAAAAAATTGCTACTAAATGCTTTCAACAACAGCAAAAGCATGGAAAGAGCCCAAATGTCCATCAACTGATGAACAGATAAGGAAGATGTGGTTTATATATATAATTGAATATTACATGGCAATGAGAAAGAATAAAATCCTGCCATTTGCAACAATGTGGATGGAACTGGAGGGTATTATGCTAAATGAAATAAATCAGTCAGAGAAAGACAGAAGACATGTTTTCATTCACATGTGGAACTTGAGAAACTTAACAGAAGACCATGAGGGAAGGGAAAAGGAATAATTAGTTTCAAACAGAGAGGGAGGCAAATCCATCAGAGACTCTTAAATACAGAGAACTGAGGATTTATACAGGTAGGAGGAGGGGAGAGGGAAAAATGGGTAATGGGCATTGAGGAGGGCACTTGTTGGGATGAGCACTGGGTGTTGTGTGTAAGCGATGACTCTACCCCTGAAACCAAGAGCACACTGTATACACTGTATGTTACCTAACTTGACAATAAATTATAAAAAGAAAAGAAAAAAAATTGTAAAATGGCTGTTCCATTGTCATCAGACCTCTATAGTTTCTAATAAAAAGTAAGGAATTTTTTAAGTGTCTCTTTTCAAGAGACAAAGGACACTTTCTAATAATAAAGAAGTCAATCTATCAAGAAAATATAACAATTATATACATATATGCATTAACAATAGAGCCCCAAAATACATTAAGCCAAAGCTGAGACAACTGAAAGGAGAGATAGACAATACAACAATAGTTGGAGAGTTCAGTACCTAACTTTCAATAAGTCTAGAACAATTAGAAAGAAGATCAATAAGATAATAAGTGACAGAATTAAAATGATATAATATAATGCTTGATTTATTTTTGAGAGACAGACAGAGCAACCAGGACAGAGGCAGAGAGAGAGGGAGACACAGAATATGAAGTGTCAGCACAGAGCCCAATGCGGGACTTGAAGTCACAAACTGTGAGATCATTACCTCAGTCGAAGCCAGATGCTTAACTGACTAAGTCACCCAAGCACCCCTAAATGTTTATTTTTGAGAGAGAGCATGTGTGCATGAGCAAAGGAGGGTCAGAGAGAGGGGGAGGAGAGAGAGAATCCCCAGAGGGTTCCAAGCTGTCAATACAGAGCAGGGCTCAAACCCATGAACCATGTGATCATGACCTGAGCTAAAGTTGGACGCCTAACCAATTGAGCTACCCAGGTGCCCTGAGGACATGGTTTTTAAGGACATCTTGGCTAAATCTTGTCTCAAGTCTTGTCCTCTAATCTGGCCTCTGTCACAGGTTCTCTGGCATCCATTTTTACTGAGGTCATAGGAAACCTCAGTTAGTTGTCTTGTGTAATGGGAATGTTTTGTTTTGTTTTGTTTTGTTTTTTAACCTTGGAATGATTTAATGGACCTAGGATACAAGAATCAAAACCATAAGTGTTTTTGTGTTAAGAATTAGCATATTTAATTGCATGTTGGAGAGGATTTAACTTATTAGAGTACAGCCTCATAACTCCAATCTAAAATGTGTAATTGAGAAACTGAAGTTGAAATCTTCCTAAATTTGTGTGTAGAAGTGAAACTTTCAACAGGTTCAACTTATAAATTTAAGTACTCAGCAAACACTGAAGGACAGCCTTAAAAACTGGATTGTTAAAAATATACCTACATTGTTAAACTGTTAGAAACAATATTTGCTGTGTTTTTAAGCTTTTCGAAGAGCTAGGGTTTTTTACTGTTTATTTTTTTTTTTAAAGAAAGAGAGAGAGAACGAGGAGGGGAGGGGCAGAGAAAGGGGGCCAGAGGATTCCACTGTGGCTTTGTGCTGACAGCAGAGAGGCTGATAAAGGGCTCAAGCCCACAAATCGCAGCTCTGACCTGAGCTGAAGTCAGACGCTTAACCTAACTGAGCCACTCAGGCACCCCAGAGGTAGTTTTTTTCTTTTGTAAATCAAATAAATTAATCGTTAATTTTTAAAATGCATATTAATTTCTGATTAGGCCTTTCTGCAACAAAAACTCTTCTCAAGGATACCCAAAACTTCATATCAACAACATGCATGGTCTTCTGGCTAGGTCGTTAGAGAAGTCTCCTAGTCCCCAAGTCTCCTAGACTACCAGCAGTCTAGAAAGACCCTAAGCCACCCAGCAAAGATGCATTTGCAATACCTACACATGGCCCAATGAAAACCTGGACACCTGCTGGCAGAGTGGCAATTCAATATCTGGTTACTTCCAGACTAGGGTTGAGATGCTGTTGAGGAATCCCCTGAGGCTAACGGCTAAGCTAAGCCCTTCCTTAGTCGGCCTGTGAAAGGGGAGAGGGGTAGGCACAAAGGCAAAACGTGTTCCAGACTGATAAAAACATCATTTACAAGGGGCCTGAAAGCAGTTCAGTTGCACTGTGAAATTGATGAGGGATAGAAGCAGGAACATGTTTACCCTTAGCCAGGAAGACTGGCCTAAAGCCTGCATAGTTTCAATAAACATTGAATATATGCTGCTTGCTACATTCTTTAAGGGTCTCATAACTGTCTGTATATCTCACCTATAGCTAATATCGGACTGAAGCACCAGAGGAATCTTGCAAAAGTAGTTTTACAAGTAGAAATTCAAAGAAAGGTAAAGAAACTTCTGTAATCTGACACTTCTCCCTGCCCCTTTCCCTTTGATTACTAAGTATGAAACCCCCAGCTGCAAACAGCAAAATGTGCAGCTCTTTCTGCCCACAGGTTCTGACCTCGTGCTATTTAAAAAAACTTACTAAGTTGCACCTTACTGTCTCAAGAATTCTTTCTTGATAGTTGTGCTCAATGACTTTGCATCATTTTTGGTAGCCTGTACCGGGATAGCAAAACAATGAATCCAAGAGCTTCGATGTAGCTTAAGAAGTCTTCTTTACCACACCCTCTCTGCCCTCCCCTTCCCAACTCCCTTTCTTGTTTCTTACCTGTTCTTTTTCAGAGATGTCCTGAATAGTACAACCCTTCAGAATGTACCAAGTGCTCAAGAGAGGACCTCTTGCCAATGGCTACACTAGAGAAAAGGACAAACTCCTGCCACCTGGGTGGACACCAGTACCTTGGCTGTAATGGCACAGGGCTCAGAAAATCAAGCTTTCTCTATTTTGCCTGTTCTTTGAATACTTGTATTCCTCTCCAGCACTGGACAGCCATACAAGTCATTAGGATGGCTGTGAATCTTTAAGAGTCCTAAGAGTCCCTCCTAAATAATCTGGTGTAATCTCTCAATGAGCATAAAATCCAAGATACATCTGACCTTGTGCTTACAGGAAAGGAGTAGTCAGAGCTACCACCTGGTTGGGGAATTCACCCAATGGGAGACTGCTCTCTTGGGACTGGATCATGGATGAAGCTCATGAAAAAGTCACCTGGATTAAATAGGAGTTCCAGACTTTCATTTTTTCATGTCTCTCATTTGTTCCTACCTGTGGGCTGTTTCTCTGTCCTACTTTCTAGCTTAGGCATAGGATGCTTAATATAGTATAAAATAGCTGCCCCTTCTCAACAAACACCAGAATCCCATCCATTAATATTATCTACAGGTGAGGTTTACAACAGGTATTATTATTGGGTCACCAAATATATCGACTCCTTCAAAATTGAAAGAGGCAGCCTCAATCCTTGCAGAATTTCAGTCCATCTACCAACACATACTGTAACCTAAATCCAGTAGGGAAGTAAAGGGAGGTCAACAACCCTTTTCAAGTAGTACAAGGGTGTCAAACCAGTCAGGAAGAGGGTTGCTTTCAGCCACTCTGCACCCCAGGAACCTTTGGCAAAATTCCTGATGGGGCACCATTTGGAAGCCAAGGGGGATTTTGGTAATGGACTCTTAGTTAATATACTTTCCTCATTTTGTAGGATTTAACTATGGGATCGACTTCCTCAGTCCCAAAGGATTCCCTCTTGGGCTGTCTCCTAACATATTAGAATCAATTTGGGCTTAAAGAAAAAGTGCAAATGGGACACCTAGGTGGCTCAGTTGGTTGAAACTCTAGGGTTTCAGCTCAGGTCACGACCTCACAGTTTTGTGGGTTTGAGCCCCATGTTGAGGTCTGCACTGGCCCTGAGAAGCCTGCTTGGGATTCTCTCTTTGCCCCTCAACTTGCATTGTCTCAGTCTCTCTCAAAATAAATGAAGGAAGGGAGGGAGGGAGGGAGGAAGGGCCAAACTCTACTTCCCACTCCAAATAATAAACATTCTGCCCCCTAGTTAACAACTGTCAATTAAAGATAGACCTTCAAACCCCCAGGGTGTGCAGCTTTCTCTTGAGCTTGTTGGCTCTCAGATCGAGTGTACTTTTCACTTTAATAAATTGTACCCCTTCTGTTACTCATCTGCTATGCTGTTTGTCTATCCTTGAATTCCTTCTTATGACAAGATCAAGAACCTTTGGCAACTCCTTTGGGTCTGGCTGGATTGACCCCAGAACCCAGGGTCTCCCCATATTTTTGGTGACCACAAAGGGACAAGGTAATACGCTGAGTGACCCTTAGGTGGAGTCTCCAACTATCACCTTTCTTGTGCTGGAGAGCTGCTTAGTCACTGTTCTTTATTCTACTCCCTCTTTCTGATTTACTTGGGAAAAGACCTATAAAGGAAAAAACAAAACGCTGGTTTGCCAGATTAAATGCAATCTCAGTGCAGGAGAGACCTCCTGTCTCCCAAGGAAACTTATGTTGATTGAAAGTAAAGCTGGGCAGGGGCCCCCACTTCAGGAAGTGTACTATGCTGAAGAGGTAGGCAGGTTGGGGATGCCCCTCTACACCAGGGATCATAGTTTTCAGGGTGATGTCCTTCGGGCCAAGACTATCCAAGGTGATGCTCTGGGGGTTCAGCAGGAATGCCTCTAGTCCAGGAGACTGTCATTGTCTTTCCTCTAAATTCTCAATCCCATCCAACACTCCCTTGAGACATATCTTTAGAAACTAGAACCAGTTTAACCCTTATACCTCGTATGCTTTCTTCCTAAGTCTGTTTCTTTTGTAGCATTATTGGCCTCAATATAAACTAGAGGATGGAGAAGTCTGACCAAAAAAGTGGAGTGAAACTCCATAAGGTCAGGCTGTTATGACCCTGTACCAAAACACTTATCTGTCCATTCTCCTTCAGGCAGCCTGAGAACACCCATCTCCTCCCCATCTACTCCTCAACCCACCATCAGTTCAGCTACCTCTGGCCCATCTTCTTCTGTTAATCCATTACGTCACCTGTGTTGTCATGTTCTCTGTGTGGCGCCTACCAAATCTCTCTTGTAAACAGGTTGCTGCCAAGATCTTGTATACACCTCTCTTTTTCCTGAGTCACTCATCTTCTCTTTCCTTCTCCTTTTGTGGGTCAGATCTGAAATATATCTTGAGGGGACCAGATGAATGTCACCTGATTCTTGTTGTATGTGGGGGCTTCTCCTTTGTTCATTTCTGGGTTAATGGCCCAATAATTGGAGGTCAGTGGTTAGTCTACTTTGGGATTGAGGACCTTAGGGATATTCTCAAGCAGCTGCCAAAACTCCTTTTGTTTCAGAGAGGTTCCCTATCTTCCCAAGCCTGACATGGGCTGCCTATTTTCACTTTTTGTTGGTGGCAGGAAAATGTGCCAGTTCATCTGCCTGAACTGATGAGCTTTAGGACAGAGAATCCTCTTTCTTCTGTCTGGGCTTTTATCCCCTCCAGCCTTGCTGGTAGCACCTTACATCTTTTGCCTCCACATCCTCCTGTTTCTGGGTATGGGTTACATAATGGGGTCCTGTACCATCCTCAGTGCCTCTGGCACCATTGGCTCCTGTACCTCTTATCTTTACTGTCAAGGGGTGAAGAGTACTCCAAGCTGTTGGGCCATCTCCTTTGGAGGTTCAAACGGAAGCACCTCCCAAATCAACATGAAGGAGCCCAAGGGTTCCCCTGGACTTAAACCACTCCTTCAGATTTCCCCTCAGTTGCCTCAAGTAAAATTGACAGTGGAGGACACTGACTTTTAGTGGGTATGAGTGCAATACATTCTGTATTAAAGCTAATTTATGTTTGTTAGTTTAAGATGGACATGCCTTTGGAGTTACTTTTTACCAAGGTTTACTAAAGGCTAAATAAGCTTATGTTCTCTTTGTTGCAATTTGTCAGCAAAAGATGGCTTCAAATGATGTTTAATTTTGTGTGTCTCGTGAGTTTTCCAGAGTAATTGTTAGTAGTGAGTAGGTTAAATAAAAAGTTTTATAAGTAAATACTTTACTTTATAAAGTAAATAGCCTTCAAAATTTTTGTTAACCTTAAACTTAGAAGTGCTGCTAAGTCAAATGATAAATTGGGCTGAATTCATTGGATATTTAAGTCTTCCAAATAAGATAAAGATAACTGACATAGGTTCTTGCCTTTAGCTTCTTATTGTAGAAAAACTGAGGGTACTTGAGTCTATTGGTAAACATGCTTTATGCTTTACTGAATGATTGTATTATGGGAAAGCATACATTTTTAGAAATTATGAAATATATTCATAAATTTGCGAATCTAAAGAATTCTGGTATAACAGACAGTTCACAATTAATTTTCAGTGAAGACTTGTTTCCTTAAGTTAAAATTCTCCTAAATATAATTAAGGCTGATGGAATGCTAAGGAAAGCAACCTTGTATGTAGGAAAACAGGAAATATGTAAAGAAAGTATAAGAAATGAGAATACATTTTGTTGAGGGAAATGTGTTTGTGTCCTAAATCAGACTGGTTATTTAGAGAGAAAAGGCAGAGGACAAAATCTGAATGTTAAAGAAAGTTGTAGATTTGTAAAGGGAAATCGTTGGAATATAATTTTATATGTGGTCAGGATTAAAACGGAGATAAATGAATTTAAAAAAATTTTTTATAGTATTCTTGAGAGAGCGAGCAAGTGGGGGAGAGTCAGAGAGAAGCAGACTCCAGGCTCGAACTCACAAACTGCTAGATCATGACCTGAGCTAAGTTGGACACTTAACTACTGAGCCACCCAGGCGCCCCAAGATCAATGGATTTTAAAAGTATACTGGTATAAAACTGAAATTTTGCTTTTCTCTCTGTCAAAAAGACAAAGCTGTCTTGGATTATTGGTCTGTAAACAAAGGTTTTTTTTTTCTTTATCTGCCCAGAAAACCAAAGCTTCTATGTTTTGTCATTATCAGGTTTTGGTTACTTCAGAAAGTTAAAACTTCTTAGTATAAGAGTAAGTCTTGTGCACAACTGTATAACCTTCTGTAGAATCTCTTATTGCCAGCTTGGTTAATTTTAAATATTGAGTTTCATACTGATCTGTGACCTTATTTAGCCATGTGCTTTGAAACCTCCCAAGATTCAAATTCTAAATGAAGTCTTTTTTTCTTTAAGTTTATTTTTGAGAAAGATGGGCAGTGGGTGTGGGTAGGAGCAGAGAGAGAGGAAGAGAGAGTATCCGAAGTCCCAAACAGGCCTGACTCGAGGCTCAGCATAGTCAGTGCAGAGCCTGATGCAAGGCTCAGCTCATGAACAGGTGAGATCACGACCTGAGCCGAAATGCAGAGTCAGATACTTAACTGACTGAGACACCCAGAAACTCTCAGTGAGTATTCTTTCTTTCATGGCAATATAATTATTTGTACAAGTTCAATGAAACTCTGTTCTCCTTATAACAGGACACCATTGGAAACATTGGTTCTATTACCAAGGCTGTGACTGAAATGTCATGAGAGACATGCATAGCCTCAGATATGCCCACACAGCTTAAAGGAACTATGGGTGACTTAATGGAACCAAAAAAGCTCTTTGGAAATATCAGCCTGATATCTTGTTTCCAGAGTTCCCAGCAGCCTTACCTGGTGAGTAAAGAAGGTCATTCCTGGCAGGTGCAGGAACCTCAGGATATGTTGAGGTTACGTGTTGTTTACACATGTAAATTTTTGTGTTTTTAAAGTGCTTTAAAAGATATTTATTTTTATAACAGGTGGAAAATAATGTCTTTTAAAAGACATTTAATTTTTAGTGGAAAATGGTATTACCAAAAGCATGTAGCAAGTTGTTCATCACCTTCAAGACATGGAATTTTTATAAATACACATGCAACACTGAGTGCCAAAATAATGGGTATGCGTGGTCAGAGTACAAAATTCAACTTGCTTTAATCCCATCTAGATGGTGTCTTAAGTCAAGAATGATCTTGAAAGACAGGGAGGTATGTTGGATAACTGTGCTTTTGAAGGTGACTTCCCTTGCTGTGCACTAGGTTTGCACTAGTGGTCAGGACAGCCATTCAGACTGACAGTTCCCTGGACATCCATGGCTTCAGTGACAGGGATAAGAACGTGGTTGACTTGAATATTCAGACAGCCAAAAAATGATTTCCACACAGGGAGTGTCAGGGTGTTCAAACTGGCTTAAAGAGAAAAGGAGAATCATTCAATGGATAATTCATACTGTTAAGTGAATGTACCCAATTGAAAAAGTAGTCTTATTAGAGCTGAACCTCTAATAAGGACCTCAGGCCACCCTGTCATCTCCTCCTTTAAGCTGGCACCCCACAGCCCTGCCTGCGGTGATAAATCACCAACAAGGCTACTTAATCTTCAATTTCTTCAAAGAAGCAAGATCCACAGCCCAAATCAATAGATAAGAACTCTAAATGCTAATGCTTTTTATGGGTCATGAAAGACCCATAAAATTAACAAACTATTTGGAGGAACATAAAACAAGTTAGAATGCTCTTACCAGGCAAAATTCCAGAACCTGTCTAGTTCTTTCATTCTGGCCTTGCAAAGCTTAGTAACTTATCAGTAAAACTAAGTGTCTGGAGAGGAGAGACCAGTTTCTGAGCCCCTTTCCTGATTCTTTGCTGACATCAGGCTTCTAGGTTAATGCAGCCTCTTCAGAGAGGGTTATCAACCATAGGTTTGGGACAGGAGAAGCCACAGTAATGTGGCCTGGGCTCTACAATGTGCCCATTGCTACAAATTGGGTTTTTCCAGGTGTTGGAGCAAAGGACCTCACTGTCTCCACTGTCCAGCCAACGGTTGCCTGGCTAATAACCCATGGCTGGCGGCAGTGGATTTGTTGGATTAAGATGGAAATGGTAAGAGCTGATGTGGGCAACATGGGTGTAGAAGTCAGGACAAGAGTTACCTGGAATGCCTCCAATGAATAGGGGCTCCTGAGTGCTGGACGGTGGGAAGGGGAGCCGTCCAGCTGTGTAGTTGTTTTCTGTGTCCAGCTCCAGATGCAAAATGTGTTGTTTTATGGTGACTGGTGGGAAAGGAAGTTGGTCAGGGTGATTACCTGAGGAGAATCCTGCCTGATGTTTAATGACTACACTAGTGTTTCATCATGGGCTTCTTTTCAACTCATTGCTGTGGGAACACTACTGGGAGGAATCAACCTAGACACAAATTCAACTAATTTCTCAACACTAAGTGGTATTTAGGTGCTTCTACATACATTACAGAATTTAATCCTTAAGATGAATCTGTGAGGAAGATATTGTCACTTTTTTTTCCCAGATAAGAGGTTGTGACTCTCAAGCATTGAGGAGCCTGACAAGACGTCTTGGTTCTAAGTCCAGCTGCTGTTTCCAGAGGCCATCATTACTTCATGTGATCTTAGCTTCCTTCCAGGGAGATGCTGACTTCTGAAACAGAGTCACTTTTGACCTTCCAAATAAAATTCCTCCAATGTTACACTCTTAACTAACTGGAATATAGTTAGCATTCAAATTAGACACTACTTTTTTTTAAAGAAAACGTATTTTAGCCAATACAGTTTAATATATCACCAAACTAATGTGCACAAGTTATTCATAAAACAGACTTGGTTTGGGAAGCGATGCCTAATCTCCTCCCAGTGGTTTGTCTAAATTGTTTGCAGTAATATTAAATAGTTGTTGAAAACAACAACCCAACCATGAACTTGAACAATAACAAGAACAAATACTTACTGGGCACTGCTGTGCACTTTACATGCATTATCCCATTTGATTTTCACAACTCCGAGAGGTGGACACTATTTTTTTTTTGGACACTATTTTTATCTCCACTGTGCAGAGGGGGAAACTGAAGATAAAGGTGCCCAAGGTGACTGAGGTAAGGGCTGGAACTGAGATGTGATCTCTGTTCCTTTTGATTTCAGAACCAAAATCTTAATCATCATGTTATACTGCCTTGAAAACACAGATGATCAGCTTTCTGAGCTCAAAAAGAAAATTCTCTGTATGTTACGGCGAGTAGGCCACAGCAGCCATGAGTTGCAGGCAGGGCTGAAAATAGAGGTGTTCTCACCATGTTAGCCTGGTGGACTGAGCCTGGTCTTATGCTAATGGATTAATAAACTGAGGCTGCATCTGGGACATTAAAATCCAAATGGAGAGGGACACTGTCTCAGGGTGTGAACAACAGGCCACTGGACATACTTGTCACTGAGTGCCACCGCCTGTCACACAGAGACTACTTTGGTGTGACCGATGTCAAGATTCCCCGTCTCACTGTCCATGGAGGCCCTGATCTGGAAGATACATGCATTTTCCTATTTCCTTCAGAAAGACTGTGGAGCCACCTTCCCTGCCTTCTTTCCTTCCCAAGGCTTGTCACCCTGACAGCCCTGAAGCACCTTAGATGTGGCCCCTCCCCCCCTACACCAGATGATCACAAGAGGGCCAAGGCTTTGCAGGAATCTCTCTGCTGCATCCCTTCCAGGAAGCAAGCTGCAAGTCCAACCTGAAGCTGCTGCCAAAGGTGACAAGCTCTTCCCTCCCAATCCAAACCCCTCTTCTGTCAGGTTCTACTCAAAGGTCACTGATCAGAAGGACACAAAATTTGGAAGGCAAAAATGCTAGCTGAGGCCTATGCCCTGCTATGAGAGCCAAACAATTAGAATAATTCCATGAATGCATGCCTTAGGGTTCTTGTTCAAGGAATTCAGCAAGCTAATGGATTGCGCGCTTGTACTGGGCTTCTGTCAGGCGCTCAGTGCTTGCATGTAGAATCCCACATTCCCACTCTCTGGACCAGGGTCAAGGGCTGAACCAAGCTGAACAAATACCAGGACTAAAATAAGTGAATTGGTAATGAATTTGCATTTAATTTGCATATAGCTGGACAGCAAGGCCAATTCTCAGGCGATTTTCCAGCTAAATCTTGTCACTGCTGTTGTAAAGGTCATTGGGTCTGATTTCTGCACCTGCGATTATCTCCTCTCCAGAAGCTCTCCTGGAACCCCACCCCTCCCCTCCCCTGAAAAGCCAGCCTGGCAAGCAGGTAGTTAGTTGCTCGCTCCTCTGGCCTCCCAGAGGCCTGCTCAGACTGCAACTCAAATAGAATGTGTTCTAGGAGTCTGGGACATTTTATTTCCTTCTTTAGTATTCCCCTCACAGTTAATAAGCTGTGGAAGGGTAGAGGTAAAGGAGAATGGCATATGATGGCTAAACAAAAGATCACAGGCCCAAAATGGGGCCACTCCGGCCAACTCACCGAACCAGTGTTTAATATCTAACCCAACTGAAGTTTCCACCTTCCCCAGAAGCTAATGAGTTCCATGCCCCACCTTTCTTCCTATAAAAACCTTCCATTTTGTATGACTTCTCAGAGCTTCCCTCTACTTGCTAGACAGATGCGGCCTGATTCATGAATCGATTAATAAAGTCAATCAGATCTTCACAATTATTCAGTTATATTGCTGCTCTTTATCATTATCACTCTTTGCCTCGAGGCCTTCCTGGAAAGATTTGGTTTTTAAAAGAGTTTTTGAAAAGGAAAGAGATATAACCTAGTGGTGAAACTAGAGTATTGACCAGGCCCCCGAGGGATAGGCCAGATGAAGCAGCAGCTAAGCTAAAGGAGGGTTCCACATAAAGCCAAAGGAAGCTGGAGCGGGAGACCCGGGCCCAGCTTGGCTGCTGGGACCAGAGAGGCTGGTGAGGGGTAAGGGGAACATAAGGGAAATGCACAACTGATTCAGTGGACACCAGGCTGTGGGCATGGGCATGACATGGTGTAGACAGCCGGTGAGAAGAGAACATCTATCTCAGGAGTTTTGGTGCTGCCCTTGTGAATAAAAGTAGAAATGTGACAAGGGTGAAGGAGAGGAGAGAGAAATGAGCATTTATTACGTATAGGAGAGTTTTGGTTCTCTTGTCGAAAGCTCTAAGATATAATCATTATTATCCACATTTTAAAGATAAAGAGAGCCTGAAAGAGGTGAAGTAACTTCTCCAGGGCCATATAACTAAGTGGTGCAGTTAGAAGTCAGCCCAAGATGATGAACAGGGAACACAATGACCAAATGACTTGCTAAGGGAAAATACTAAGTTAGCCCTCAAGTCAGGTCTCTCTCTTTTATTTTATTTTTATTTTTATTTTATTTTATTTTTATTTTTTGAGAGAGAGACAGAGAGAGAGACTACAAGAGGAGGAAGAGCAGAGAGAAGGGGGGAGGGAGAGAATCCCAAGTAGGCTTCACACTGCCAGCACAGAGCTGGTATTCAGGGCTTGAACCCATGAAGCTGTGAGATCATGACCTGATCTGAAACCAAGAATCAGAGGCTTCACAAATGGAGCCACCCAGCTGACTTGGAATTCAGGTCTCTTAAAATAATATTGGATCCTACTCTGTCACAACTCCACCTACTATGGTCTCCAGAAATGAATATGATTCTAACATAAACCTATCCTCCCCCCAGCCACACCCCCTCCATCAAACTGTATGTATGCACCTTTCCTGCTTCATCTAAACACATAGGTGCTTCCTGGGCTGACTTCCACGTGCATTAGGACACCAATGAGGCTTCTTGGGTGAATGCTGAAGACAAGCTTAAATTCAGAGTTAGCTTTCAAAGGAAAATAAAAAAGTTAAAACATTATAATTCAAGAAAAAGGATGGGGTTCTTCATACTCAAAGACCTAAACTCTTCCAAATTGCCCCTTACCTAGGATGATATGACCTCCTTCTGGGGAGAAATAAATGCCTTTCTCCAAAGGGCCACCCAAGCAGGGGGTCAGAGAGACACTTGCAGCAATGGTGTCCAGGGGTTTCAGATTCAATTGAAAGTTCCTCAGGCACCCCATAAAGCTGTTTTGGGGGAGGCTCTGCAACCAAGCAGAAGAGAATGCAGACTCTATTAGGCCACAACTCTCAGAGACACAAGGGCAGCCAAGGTTAAGGGCAGGGCAACTGTCTGCAAAAGAGGGAAGGTGGGGAGGTGGAGCGGGATTCATCTATCCTCCTTCAGAGAATCAGGTAGGCCTGACTGTTGCGTTTGGCTCCCTGCTCACACTGCCAAGAAAATCCCGGATACCAGACGTCTGGTGGGTGGCCGAAGTTTGAGGACGAAGTCTGAGTGTGCCAAGTGGTATGTGTGCAAGGGGCAGGGGCAGTGGAGGTTGCTAGCTAGTGCTGGTCAGTGACCTGACTGTGGTCCACATGGACAGGGCTACAACAAGGGAATTTCTGCCTTCCAGTGTATAAACCTCTTTGCAGGTACAAACCACTTCTGAGTTTATGCGATTGCTTAGTGCAGGGCAGCTGACTGGAAAAGAGACAAACACATTAAAAAATAATAAAGTGCAAAAAAACGTCCTAAATTGTTGGGCTCATGGCACCACCAACAAATCAGGATTGCTGTGGAGTTAAAATTAAACATGAGGCACAGCATCAGTGGGCATGCATGGAAGACCTGAAGGTGGCCTGGAACAAGGGCTCCTCACTTGGGGCCCAAGGGTGCACCTCCAGGGTTCTGTGGTCTCTTAAAGCATATACCAGCTGCTCTCTGAATGTGCATTTCCCTGGGGAGAAAGACTAACTTTCCTCTTTAAACTTTTTAAAATTTATTTTTGAGAGAGAGAGACAGAGATAGAACATGAGTGAGGAGGGGCTGAGAGAGGAGACAAAAACCTGAAGCAGGTTCCAGGCTCTGAGCTGTCAGCACAGGGCCTTATGCCGGGCTCAAACCCATGAACTGTTGAGATTGTAAGGACGCAGGTCTGAATCAAACTGACTCCATGACAGGCTTCAAGTTTCCCTCTGACCTTGGAGGCCTAAGTGTTGGTTTCTCAGAATCATTAGACAATAAAAGGGCACACATTACCCAAAGCAGGAGGACCACCCTTGTAACACCCAATCAGGAAAGGTCAGCTAACACCCTTAACATTTCTAAGGGCAGGCCTAGAGATAGAAGCTATAGATAATCACTTATTGCTTAAGGCTAGTTACACCCTACATGAGGGTCCTGGGTCCACTCTGTAATTGGTTAACACTCTAAATGTGGTGATTGGGTCCCGCCAAAAGTAACGAACACTCTGGACAATGTGTATGGTTAAAGTTACTGCCAATAATGTTATGTGATAATGACTGTGTCACTGTACCTGTGTCACAATTTCCTGTAACTCCCCCTTCCTAAACCCATAAAGACCCTACCTGCCTTTGTTCGGGGCTCTCAGCACGGATCCACTGTGCTGGTAAAGTCTGTGAGCCCAAGTTTAGGCCCAGCCAGCCTAAGCCTGTAATAAAGCCCTTTGCTTTAGCATGCATGATTCAGTCTCCCTAGCGATCTCTGGTTTTTGGGGATGATATTGAAATCTTGGGCATAACAAGATCATGACCTGAGCCAAAGACAGATGCTTAACCAACTGAGCCACCAAGGTGCCAGGAAAGACTGTAACTTAAAAAAAAATTTTTTTTTAATTGAAGAATCACTGAATAAAATCCTTAAACTCCCTTTCAAAATATATGCTTTTAGGACCCTGGAATCCTACACATCAGATGCAGTATATGATAATTTTAAGACATGATGATATTAGAGATGCATACGGTGTCAGTGCCAACAATAAACTGCTGATACGGCTCCCTATGAAATTTTTCGTTTCATCAAATTTACTACTTTATGCAATGAAGAACCTGTATCTGAAACCAAGCTCAGACTCTGCTTGGAAGGTCATGGCCTAACACTGAATCCCTAAGCGAGACTGCAGGTTGTGGTACTCAGAGTAGACACTGATTGGATGCTGCCTGCCCTCTGAAACAATATGGAGTGGACTAACCCGTGGTTTGCATCCTCAGGTTGAGGGGATGTTGCAAAAAGAAACATGGTTTGTACAAATGATATAAATGGGGTACTGCGGATTGTCCTGGAGATTAGGATGCCAACTGCAGCTTACCCAGGCCAAAGGAATACCTGTACTGTGCTCCTGAATAGCTACCCCATTCTGTGATTACTCTGAGAGGGAAATTGGTATAGAGATTACAGAAAAGCAAACATTAACATTGAGGATTTTCCTTAGCAATTACTGTTATATACTATGCATGTATTATACAATATATCACATATATTATATATTGTGTAATATTCATTCTACAATACATGCTATATTATATGTAGTAATATATGTAGTATTAATACATGACAATTACATATAACCTTATTATATATTATACTTAGACATATACATAATACATACAATACACATACTTATAATACGTAACATGTATTATGTATGTATATAATATATAATATACATGTATATATGTATAATATATAATAAAGCAAAACACTACTTTTGGGACTCTGACCCTCCGGCAAAGCTCAAGTGGGCCAGGCTGAGCCCTAGGGAGACACTGTGGCCTAGGCTAGGTCAGCCTGACCGCCCAGAATCCAAGTTGGTTGAAATTTCCTGTTCTGATTGCTTCCATTTCCAGGCCCAGATTTAAGTCTTGGTCCTTTGTCCCCCACTGGAAGCAAACATTGCACCAGAATGGGCCACCAGCCCCAAGTTAAGGGCGAGAGGGGCTGGGCATGTGGCAGTACTTTTAGGTGAAGGACACTCCTAGGCCTGAACTGTTGACAGGATCACCATCCTTCACTGTGTGAGAGAAAAAGGAAACCTGGAAGAAGGAAGGCAAGTGGGCATCGTGCCCCAAGTAATGCAGCTGTGATCGGGGCTCTGCCAGCGGGGGAGGAGAGAGGAGGGCTAGGGCACTCACAGGGCTGGGCCCCGGAGCTGTGGCCATACGGGAGCCCCTGAACTTGACAAATCCAGTACGTATCCCTGCTGCCTGGGGACAGATGGACTTGTCACTGGCCCCTAGCCAAAAGTTTTCCCAAGTTAGGTTCTTGAGATAATTTTATTTCAGACAATGAATAACATTAAAACACATTCAGTTATTAAGTTAGTCTTTTTTCATTTCTCTTTCTAACTTTCTGATTAAGATAAGAAATAAATTCTAGTTTTGTGCTAATATGTCTTAAAATGTCTTAAATTACAATCTTTTATAACTGAGCACTTTTGAACCTCCTTTTTCTCCAAATGAAGGGGGTAAAGGCCACACTATCTGGTCAAACTTTAAAAAACACTATATTGTTTACATATATTTATATTTATGGTTACCTACTAGACATGGTAAAAAGTACAGGGTTTCCATTTATGAGGAGACAAAAACTTCTTATAAAAATAAGCTTAAATTAAATAGTGAGTTGACTGGGGCACCCGGGTGGCTCAGTTAGTTAAGCACCTGACTTTGGCTGATGTCATGATCCCATGGTTTGTGGGTTTGAGCCTTGTATCAGATTCTGTGCTGAAAGCTCTGAGCCTGCTTTGGATTTGCGGTCTCCCTCTCTCTCTGCCCCTCCTCTGCATGTTCTTTCTCTCTCTCAAATAAATAAATAAATAATAAATAAATACTTAAATATTTAGAAAACATTAAAAAAATAGTGAGTTGACTGAAAGCAAGCTATTAAGTAAATTTTTTACATGTGTTTGGCAAAGATGTTGAAGGTGTGGCTAAAGTTCAGAAAACATTATCTTAATCAAAAATCTCCATCTACCACCTAAACCCTATGTTTCTGCATTCCCTGGAAGAGAAACGGCCAGATTCATGTCTAAAATATATATATTTTAATGTTTTATTATTTTTGAGAGAGAGATAGGGAGACACAGAATTGGAAGCAGGCTCCAGGCTCCAAGCTGTCAGCACAGAGCCTGACATGGAACTCGAACCCACGAGCAGTGAGATCATGACCTAAGCCGAAGTCAGACACTCAACCGACGGAGCCACACAGGGGCCCCAAATTCATGTCTATAAAGCTGTGGAGAAGCCTTAGATTAACTCCCTCAGGCCTGTGTCTTAAGCTGCACCTTAAAAATGAAGGGCTGGGAATGGGGAAGGGGAATATTCTCTGTGGGCTTAATGAAATTAATTAAATGTTTTAAAAAATATTTAAAGTATTTTGAGATTCCTGGGGCAACTGGGCAACTTAGTTGGTTGAGCGGCTCAGGTCATGATCTCGTCGTTTGTGAGTTCGAGCCCTGCACTGGGCTCTGTGCTGATGCCTCAGAGCCTGGAGCCTGCTTCAGATTGTGTCTCCTCTCTCTGCCCCTCCCCCGCTCACACTTGGTCTCTCTCAAAAATAAATAATATTTTTTAAAGTATTTTGAGGTTCTTGAATATCTTATATACTTATGATGGTTATATATTTAAAATGTTTTAAAATATGATTGACATATAATATATTATTTTCAGGTATGCAGCCTACTGATTCTATACAAAGTGGTGTGAATACCATAATAAGTCCAATTAACATCCATCGCTACAGTTACAAACTTTTTTTCTTGTGGTGAGAACTTATATGATTTACTTTCTTAGCAACTTTCAAATATAGTATACAGTATTATTAACTATTACCTGTAGTCATCATGCCTTATATCCCTGACTTGTTTATTTTATTTATTTTATTTTATTTTATTTTTAAATGTTTTATTTATTTTTGATACAGAGAGAGACAGAGCATGAGAGGGGGAGGAGCAGAGAGAGAAGGAGACACAGAACTGGAAGCAGGCTCCAGGCTCTGAGCTACCTGTCAGCACAGAGCCTGATGCAGGGCTCGAACCCACGGATGTGAGATCTGACCTGAGCCGAAGCCGGAGGCTTAAACGACTGAGCCACCCAGGCGCCCCTATTTTATTTATTTTATAACTGGAACTTTGCTTCTTTTTTTTGAAAAAATTTTAATGTTTATTTATCTTTTAGAGACAGAGAGAGAAGAGGGTGTGAGAGAGGAAGGGGCAAAGAGAGAAGGAGACACAGAACCCAAAGCAGGCTTTAGGCTCTGAGCTGATGGCACAGAGCCTCACCAGCTGTGAGATCATGACCTGAGCTGAAATCGGACGCTTAACCGAATGAGCCACCCAGGTGCCCCTGGAAGTTTGTACCTTCTAGCCACCTTCATGATTATAAGGTGAATTATTTTTATATATGATTCTGAAGTACGACTGTTTTATTGCATGAAATGCTCACCATGCTGTGTAGTTACTGTTTGTCAGCATACAAAGTTATTACAATATTATTGACCATATTCCCTATGCTGTACTTTTCATCCCAGTGAATTATTTTAAAACTGCAAGTTTGTACCTCTTAATTCCTTTCTCATATTTGGCTCATCTCCCACCCTCCCACCCCACCGACTTCTGCCAACCACCAGTCTTTTCTCTATATTTATGAGAATATATTAGTATTCTCATTATTCATATTATTTTATTATTCCATTATTCACATTATTATGAGAATGATTTTTGCTTGTTTGTTCACTAGTTTTAAGATTCTACATATGAGTGAAATCATATGGTATTTGTCTTTCTCTGACCTATTTCACTTGGCAAAATAGCTTCTAGGTCCAGCCATGTTGTCACGAATGGCAAGATTTCATTCTTTTTTATGGCTAATACTCCATTGTATATATTGTATATATGTGCCACTTCTTCTTTATCCATTTATCTATCAGTGCACACTTGGCTGCTTCCATTACTTCCATATGCTTGTAAATAATGCTGCAATAAACATAGGGGTGCCCAGATCTTTTCAAATTAGTGTTTTCATTTTCTTTGGGTAAATCCCCAGCAGTGGAATTACTGGGCTGCACAATATTTCTATTCTTAATTTTCTGAGTAACCTCCACACTATTCTCCATGGTGGCTGCACCAGTTTACATTCCCCCCCCAACAGTGCATGAGAATTCCCTTTCCTCTATTTCCTCACTAGCTCTTGTTTTTTCTTGTCTTTTTGATAACAGCCTTTCTGTCAAGTGTGAGGTGACATCTCATTGTGCTTTTGATTTGCTCCTCCCTGATGATGAGTGATGCTGAGCATCTTCTATGTGCTGGAGAAGCATAAATATTTACCTTTGGTTTCCATGAGGGAGGTGACCCCAGGTAAACTGGTGCTTTGAGGCTGAAGGTGGAATTTCCAGCCAAACTTCCCTCCCAGGCCCTCAGACCATCCACAACCAAGTGCCCCCTTTCTCCATCTTGCCCAAACACCACCTTAAGAGGAAAAAAGATAATCATTTTTTATCTTTGACAACTGGTGATGCATTTGATTACCAGTCATGGGAAATTTTTAAACAATGTTTTTCTGTTTCTTCAATGAGCTTCAAAAAATTAGAAATTTTTCTCCTTCGTATTATCAGCATCATCACCATTTTGTGAGGTTATGGTAGATCTTGGATAGAGTAAGCCAGAAAAGTGAGCTCTGAAGCAAAAGGTTCCTCAAAAGTAAACTAATAAAAAGACACCCTTGATCTAGAAACTTATGCAAAAGAGAAACAAATGAAGAGCCACAGGGGTATAAATGAAGACACACCCAGGGAAAGGAAAAGTTAGTGCAGAGGTAAGAAGGGGAGCATCACACATTCCCTTCTGCACGGCTCCTGGAACAAGGGGCCAGTGGCTACTTCTTCACTAACAAGGGAGCACACATTTTAAACTCTTTGCTAAATGTCAGGATCCCTGGGCTCTAGAGTGGACCCTGCTATCTCATGGCTACAAAACTATTCACTAATGACTCCCCAGATTATACTCCCAGCTGTGACCTCTGGCCTCTACACCTGCCCACTGACAGGCGGGCTTGAATGTCTGACAGACAGCTCAACCCAAGGATGTCCACAGCAACACCCTCCCTCTTCCCCAGCTCTGAAGTGCCCCCTCCCCGGCCACAGCTGCTGCCTCCCCGTAGTAGTCCCTCTGCTGACCAACTGCTGGCCCTACATCACAGGACTCGATGCTGACTCCCTTTCTCTCACACTCCACATGCAGTCTATCAGCAAACCCTCTCAATTTTCAGAGCACGTCCTAGACCGTGCACTTCTGTCCATGATCATGGAGGCCTCTTGGAATAAAGGCAGTAGCATCCATCTGATGGCCTTGTTTCCACGCTTACCCCCAGTTTGTCTCTTCAGGCTAAATATATACATCTCTTCGTGCAATGCTCCTTTTTTAGTTTCAGACTTTAGAAGTGTCAGAGAAACTCAGAATAAAATCCGAGTCCTCACTTTGATTTCAAAGCTTGTTTGATTTGGGCCCTGCCTCACTCTTAAATTCCATCTCTTAACCTTTCTGTTAAGAACCTTTCTGTTCTGTTCCCTCAGCTAATTCCTATCTCAGGGTCTTTGAGCTTGCTGTTTCCTCTGCCTGGAATACTATCTCTATAACTTCAAGTGACTGTCACCTCCCCAAGGAAGTTTTCCGTCACTACCTTATCTGAAATAGTCCCCATACTCAGCCACTTCCTTACCTTGCTTTAATCCTTTCTCCAAACACCAATATCTGACATGATATGGGGGATATTTGTTTATATGCTCTAGGATGGCAGCTCATCAAATATTTGTTGAAGACTAAGTCACAGGGCATATGGTTGGCTCAGTCACTTGGGCATCTGACTTCAGCTCAGCTCATGATCTTACAGTTTGTGGGTTTGAGCCCCGTGTTGGGCTCTGTGCTGACAGCTCGGAGCCTGGAGCCTGCTTCAGATTCTGTGTCTCCCTCTCTCTCTGCCCCTCCCCCACGCATGTTCTGTCTCTCACTCTCTCAAAAAGAAACATTAAAAAAATTTAAAAGAAAAAGAAAGACTAAGTGAGTATAATTTGTCAAGCTGCTTACGTTTTTTGAGTTCTAATTCCTTCATCAGGGGGAAAAAAAGGTACCTTCTTGCCTTAAACTATATTTCTTCAAATCTGGGATGCCTTCAGGGAATATTTAGAATTCTAGGGATGCAGGTCTTTAGATTTGTGCCATGCAGAAGGCATTCCAGCCTCAGAGAGAGGCCTGGAGACCCAGACATGGTCTTGACAGAGCAAATTGGTCTAGGAAGCAGGGGTGAGAAGGGGGAAGGGGACACAGCACAGGCAGGGTGAGGACCAAAGAAGTGGTCAGTAAAGCCCATTTGGGCACTGAGGCATCCATGCACAACATCCTTGCCCGGCATGTGCAGCCATTTCTGGTGCCGAGGTGTGGGGGTGCTCAGCGCTTCCGACCACACAGGCTGTCTGTGGCTGGTGCTTCTGTGGCTGGCAGAATGCTGAGACTCTGAGACTCCTTTCCACATACTCAACAGTGAATTCTGATGCAGGGGAGGGTCTTACAGAGCCCCAGCTCTTACCTTGTGCCATTTCCCATTACTGCCCTTCTCTTTGCTTTTGAGCCTCAGATTTTTCCCTTCTGCCCCCAAAGCAAAGACGAGTCATCCCTTTGAAAGATAAAGAGCCATGTAGGAGTTCTTCGTGTCTGTGTAAAACATGAGTCCTCTGGAAGACGCTGTCTGCACATCCACAGTGAACAGTGAGCTGTCGGGAAAATAAGGCAGTAGGCAAAGAAGGAAAATAGAAGTTTTTAGTGTGCTTCTGAGTCTCTGAAGCTGGGAGAGAGGATGTGGCGCAAACCCTCAAGCTTCCATGATTCAAATGAATGAACTAAGGCAAGTACTGATTAAATGACCTCTCTCTTTAGGAATTTTGAAAAGCCACTGTAGTCCAGCTATTAAACATTTTGTATATAATTTTCTTTCTATATTGGGGAATAATAGGCAAACTCAATGGCAAACCTAGATGGTGGGGTAAGCTCCAGCATATGGCAAGAAAGAAGACACCCTACTGTTAAAAAAATCTGCATTTAAATAGATCATGGTAAGTTATATACATAATTTGCCATTTCAGCCTTTTTAAAGTGTACAGTAGTGTTAAGTACATTCACACTACTGTGTAACCAGTCTCCAGAACTCTTCTCACCTTGCAAGACTGAAACTGTACCAGCAAACAACACCTCTGCATTCCCTGTCCCCTGTACCACTGGTGACCACCATCCTACTTTCTGTCTCTCTGAATTTGATTACTGAAGTCTTTCATATAAGTGGAATTACATAGTATTCGCCTTTATGCAACGAACAGCTCATTTCACTTAGCAGCCGGTACCTTTTTAACCTAGTGAGTATCATTCTATTTTGTATATGTGCAAGGAGTAGGACATTGTAAGGGGAAGTGTGTGGGGGGCAGTAATTTGGATAACAAGGCTTTAAGTATCAGGTAAGCATTTTCTTTCTGTTAGACATATTTAACACAGAGGCGGGAAGTACAGATCCACCTTCTCCCATTCACATTTATATTTCTCGGACCTTACTACCCCACCTACAATGGAACAGGAATTAAGCAGGCATCATGCAGTAAAAGCAAAGAATGAAAGTTAATATTCCTTTGCACAATGGTTACATATCATATGCACATCTGGCCGAGCTACCTAAGTACAGCGTGACAAGGTGGTGGGAGACACACATATCAGTAGCTTGTCATCACCCACTCTCTGTGGCTTATATCTAAGCACAACCCAGACAGAGGGCAGGAACTAGGTCTATCCTGCTTGAAGCTGTATCTCCAGTACGTCGTCTGCAGTAGGCAGTCAACAAATAGTTCGGTTGAATTTAAGAGTTAACTGAATAGTTGAATTAAATGGTAAATGTAATCTCTTTGCTTTTTTTTATATTTTTATTTATTTTTGAGACAGAGAGAGCATGAGCAGGGGAGGGTCAGAGAGAGGAGTCACAGGATCTGAAGACAGCCTCCAGGCTCTGAGCTAGCGGTCAGCACAGAGCCTGATGTGGGGCTCGAACCCACGAAACGTGAGATCATGACCTGAGCCGAAGTCAGATGCTTAACCGACCGAGCCACCCAGGCACCCCTCTCTTCGCTTTTTAATACTGTGAGGCTGAGCAAACACGGAGATGCTTTAAGTTTTTAGATTAGCAAGTTTCCTTGAGGGTGATGTTCTTCAAAATGAAAAAGAAATCTACACTTGTTAAATTAAACTGACCAGATAGTGACACCACTCAATATTTCTCTTGGTGTAGCTGTGTGCGGAGGTTTGGAGAATGAAGGCTAGGCAATTTAAGGAGGATATTTGAACTTGCTACAGAATGAAAGTACTTTATATATGTGGGCTTGGTTATCAGACTTGACATTTGCTTTTCAAAGTTATTTCTTAAGGCAGCTTTCTGTCATAAAAGGGTAACTGACCCAAAAAAGATGGCAGTATAATCAGATCCCAGCATATGACACGGTAGCTAGGACTCTGTTTTTCTGGTGGATAGGAGAATAAGGCAGGGAGAGAAGCAGCGTTTTTCTGCATTCATCACTAGGATAAAATAGTGGTGCAGCATTTTAAAGGAGAGGCCAAAAATTGCTAGGATATAAATTAGGATGAAAACAACGGAAGAGCCCATATTCTGGATCAGTAGCATCCTGAAAACATACTCTGATTACCAAAATATTTGAGACTAAGATAATTAAAAAATATATCTACTAATGATAACTGTTTTCCTTTAAAAATATTCCATTTCACATTTATTACGTATAATCTAGTGTTGCAAGCGAAGGTGCGGGGGTCAAATCCTCAGAAGAAGCCAGAGGACTCACCACACTGAACGTGATGTGACAGAAGGTGCAAGACAGAAAGGGGCTTTGCAGGGAAGGCGGAGGGCAGGGCTGGTGGAGAAGCATCTGCACAGAGAACATGGTTCATTAAGCTCAGCTTGACCAAGAGCATAGGGAGTTGGAGTGGGGCCTTCCTCCCAAAAGGAAGCCCTGGAAAGGGCTAGTAACTGAGTGGGACCACACTTCTTAGTCTCCACTAGCACAGTTCTGGCAAATCAGGGATCCCAGCTGGAGTTGGAGAGCTACTGGCACAGAATTCTCCTTCCAAACTCCACCTTTCCCTTTCCCGGCCTTCACATCTGCCTGTGATTGTGCACTTGGCTTACTGAGTGCACGAGGACCAGCCCCGTGCAAGCTACTATGTCTCCTCCCTGCAAGGAAAGCATTATCAACGCCATTTAGCTGATGAGAAAATGGGGAGTCAAAGCGATGTAGCAACTTGCAGAACATGTGAGACAAACATAATGATGCCAAGTTTATGGAGAGAAACCTAAGGCTTAAGGAAGCTGAACACTAGCCTACGGTGTCCATGGACTTGCTGCTCCCAGCTCCAGAGTGAACGTGCTGTGGGGACGCAGTGACTGCCCCTCTTCTCGTCCCTGTGAACTCAGGACTGCAGTACCATATGGGAGATTCCCAGCCAAGAACTGAGCAATTTCACGGTGCGCAAGGGACCCTTCAGTCCACCTCCGGTATCAGGGACTTCATAAGGATAGGCAGCAAATGAGGGCAAGTCACCTCTGAGTTGAATACGCCCCGTACTCTGAGACGACCGTGGGCGACATTGCCCCAGCCTCCGGAGCTTGCGCTCTTTCGCCACGGGGGGTCTGAAAAAGCCTGTTCGCAGGCCAAATCGCAGGTGCCTCCCACGGAACTCTGTAGGAAGAAGCCCGGCGCGCGTTTTCGTGAA
>NC_043713.1:57173218-57187116 GCF_006229205.1 Suricata suricatta | reverse complement strand
GCAAGGTATCATTCAGCTAACATCTAGTATAACGAAGTTAATAATGATGGAAAACACAGGTGGGGAATTCAAATCGAAGTTTAATATACTTAGCTCTGTGAAAGAACCATGTGCAAATGCCCTATTCACCTCAGATTGTCTTTAACACTTTAGTTTTCTTTGAAAATAAGTGCACAGACTAAGTAAGTACGTGCTTTACACTGAAATCTGAGAAATGACACTGTGCCGAAGGTAACATTCAGGTAAAATCTAGTATAACGAAGTAAATAATGTTTGAAAACACACACTTGGAAGTACAATATAGGTTTAATATACTGAAATCTGTTGAGGAACAGTGTGAGAAATGCCCCATTCGACGGAGATTCTTTTCACTAAGTTAGTTGTGTTTGAAAACATGTGCGCAGACTATTTACATAAGTGGTTTACACTGAAATTTGAGGAGGTCCACTGTCCGCAAGTTTTCATTTAGTTATCTAGTATAATGAAGTTAAGCATGTTTGAAAACATATGCTTAGAATAAAAATATAGGTGTGATATACTCAATTCTGTGAAAGAAGACTGTAGGGCATACCTCATTCAACTGAGATATTCTTTAACTGAAAACTGGTGCAGATAGATCAAGGAGTGCTTTCCTCTCAAATCTGAGAAATTTCACTGTGCTCAAGGTATTCAGTTAACATCTAGAATAACGAGGTTAATAATGATGAAAAACACAGGCGGGTAAGTCAGAGCTATGTTTAACATACTCAGTTCTGTGAAAAAACCATGTGTGACATCCCCCATTCAACTGAGATTGTCTTTAAGTGAGTTAGTTATGTCTGAAATCTGGTGCAGAAAGGTCAAGGAGTGCTTTCCTCTCAAATTCAAGAACTTTCACTGTGCACAAGGAATTATTCAGTCAACATCTAGTATAACCGAGTATGAATGATGGAAAACAAAGGCGGGGAAGTCAAATCTAAGTTTTATATACTCAGTTCTGTGAAAGAACAATGTGTGACATTCTCCTTTTAACTGAAATTCTCTTTCACTAGGTTGTGTTTGAAAACATGTGCGCTGACCAATTAAGTAAGTGCTTTACAATGAAATCTGAGAAAGAACCCTGGGTGCCGGTTTTCATTCACTTAACACCCAGTATAACAAAGTTAATAATGTTTGAAAACACATAGTTGGAAAAAAATATATGTGTGGTATACTCGATTCTGTGAAAGAAGACTTTGGGGAAACCCCATTCAACTGAGATTGTCTTTAAGTGAGTTAGTTATGTTGGAAAACTGGTGCAGAAAGTCGAGGAGTGCTTTCCACTCAAATCCGAGAAATTTCACTGTGCGCAAAGTATCATTTAGTTAACATCTAGTATAACGAAGTTAATAATGATGGAAACACAGGTGGGGAAGTCAAATCTAAGTTTAATATAATCATTTCTGTGAAAGAACCATGTGTGACATGCCCCATTCAACTGAGATTGTCTTTCACTAAGTTGTGTTCGAAAACATGTGCCCAGACCAATTAAGTGCTTTACACTGACATCTGAGAAACAACACTTGGCACAAGTTTTCATTCAGCTAACAAAGTATAACAAAGTAAACCATGTTTGACAACACATGCTTGGAAGTAAAATGTATGTGTGATACACTCGATTCTGTGAAAGAAGACTGTTGAGAATACCCCATTCAACTGAGATCGTCTCTAACTAAGTTAATTATGTTTGAAAACTGGTACAGAAAGGTCAAGGATTGCTTTCCACTCAAATCCAAGAAATTTCACTGTGCGCAAGGTATCATTCAGTTAACATCTAGTATAACGAAGTTAATAATGGTGGGAAACACATGAGGGGAAGTCAAATCTGCTTAATATACTCAGTTCTGTGAAAGAACAATGTGTGAAATGCTGCATTCAATGGAGATTGTCTTTAACATGTTAGTTTTGTTTGAAAATATGTGCACAGACCAAGCTGTGTGACCTGGCACCAGGCACTGCCCCTTTCTGGGCCCAGCATCTTCGCTTGTCCCAAGGTCGACTTGCACATGTACTGAGCGCCTGCTTTGGGCTGGGCCCTGAACTGGGTCTTAAAGCCTGAGCAGGACCAGAGGGAAATGTACTGTCAGGTGGCAGCACCAGCATGTGCAAAGACCTGGCGGTTCTGCAAGAGATGGGAGATTAGAGAGCGTCTTTATTGGAGCCTGAAGGACATAATGTCAGAGTTTTCCTCCAAGGCGAAGTAATGTGTGCATGAGAAGGGAGCCAAGGAATTTGGCCCAAATTATTCATTTACAAAAACACCTTGCTTTCTTTTTAAGAGAACCTGGTTTTATTTTATTCTATTTTATTTTATTTTTATTTTTAACTTATTTTTGAGAGAGAGAGCAAATGGGAGAAGGGCAGAGAGGGAGAGGAGGAGACAGAATCTGAAGCAGGCTCCAGGCTCCAAGCTGTCAGCACATAGCCTGACGCGGGTCTCAAACCCATGAACCAGATCATGACCTGAGATGAAGTCGGACACTCAACCAACTGAACCACACAGGCGCCCCAAAGCCTTTCTTTTTTAAACATTAGCATTGTGTCCTGTCTGAATTCCTAACCCTGTGACCATGAGCAAAACAAAACGGTTGTTTGATACAATTATTTGGGCGGAGATAGTTATTACAGAAAGACTTTTTTTTTCATAGTAATGGCATCAAGAATGGTTAAATGGTTAATTGTTTTTTTACCAACTTTTTAATTCTTTTCTTATTTTCTCCCCCCAGTGTGGCATTTAGAAGTGTGAACCTGTATTCTACTTGTTTTGTATTTCTGTACATATCTATATATTTAAGAAGTTTCCCATCACGTTGGAACCACAATTCTCCATTTATAATACTCTTATGGGGTTGTACTGGTTTCCTCCCATACCAGTTCAGCTACCTCCTCAACTGAGTACTCTTTGGAGAAAACATGGCCGTAACCATGCTATTAGTGTTGTTTTTCTACCTCATTAATATCACTGATTATTTCTAGAAATGTACATCGAATTAGCACTCACAGAGATTGGTAGTATAGCATTTTATACCACAAAGGTTAATGATTTTGTTTTACGGAAGGTGGCTCCATTGTTTTCGTTTTAAATTTTCCCCTTGTTTCATTATTTGGGGGGGCTGGTTACTTCCCTTTGTATTGCCAGTTTTCATAAAGAGATAAAAATAATGTGTATGCTGAGTGTTTGCTATGAGCCAGAGCATACACTGAATCCTCCAGTTTGAAGGGTATTTAAAATACTTCACTTAGGGGGCGCCTGGGTGGCTCAGTCGGTTGGGCCTCCGACTTCGGCTCAGGTCAGATCTCACGTTCGTGGGTTCGAGCCCCGCGTCAGGCTCTGTGCTGACAGCTAGCTCGGAGCCTGGAGCCTGCTTCCAGTTCTGTGTCTCCTTCTCTTTCTGCCCCTTCCCCTCTCATGCTCTATCTCTCTCTGTATCAAAAATAAATTTAAAAAAACATTAAAAAAATACTTCACTTAGAAAAGCATTAATTGTGTTTTCCCCTTAACCCATTCACCCTCACAGAAATGCACAGGTGAAAAGAGTTACATGTTTTTTTCTTCAGGATTCAGTGAAGAGTCTGCTTTTCACACACATAGTGACTGAGAAATTGCTCAGTAAATGCACAAACACTGAAAGATAATGTACTTACTGTTGTCTATACACAGATCAAAAGAAGGTAGTATACATAGATGATGAATTGTATAATTTCATAAGAAAGAAATACATTTTTGAAAACGGAATTTCTGGAGGCACCTGGGTGGCTCAGTCAGTTGAACATCTAACTCTTCATTTTGCCTGAGGTCATGATCCCAGGGTCTTGGAATCAAGTCTGTGAGGAGTGCAAAGCCTGCTTAAGATTCTTTCTCTCTCCCTCTGCCCCTCTCTGTTGCTCATGTGTTCTAAAATAAAAATAAGTAAATAACATTAAAATTGAAAATAAAGTTTTGTCAACACTGCTTTTTATTTCACCTGGGACAAATTTTAAACTTCGTTCTAGAGATGTCTGTTGACCAAGGATGGTAAAAATGGATGTGGATTGTGTTTTACATCAGAAATGGGCCCTCTCTTTATTCTCCGTGTTTTTTTTTCCCCCTCTTCACCCTGAAATTTTGACTAGTGATTATAATTGGAGGGGGAGGTCATGTGCCTTCATGTAATGTACTTCCAAAACAGAGAATGGCAATGTGTGAGACCAGGGTTCCACTTTTGAAACTAGTGTTTAATCTCAAACGGTGCCCTTGTCTGTGGAGACACACACCTGCCCTGGGCGGTGTGCAGCCACGTTCATCCTGAAAGCTCTGTGATGACACGTTGCCATGGCAATGCAATGATGCCTATTATTTCAGCGGCCAGTCTCTGAGCTGAGCAGTTCAGATCTGGTAGTGAGCAAGTAAGTTCTCAGATCTGTGCTTAGTGTCTTTGAATATCGGCCATCTGAATTGTTGCTCTAGGGGTATGTTCATACAGATCTTAATGCAGTCTGCTACTAACTGGCTAGTTAACTCTTGCTCAGAATGTTTTTTCATCATTTAAAATCTCCTCCCTCCATCTGGTCATACAGAGTGATGAATTGTTTTATAGTTTTATTTCTTGATTTCTGTTTTTGGTTATTCTATCAAGATAGCTGCCTTGACTTTTTTCTCCATTTAGAAAAATGGACTAATCCTGTACCCATTTCTTGTCACCACTAGGTGTTCCTAGGGGAAAACATACACAGTGTCTGTTTTAATGTAAGATTTTTTAAAACTCCAAAAGTATATATTCAAATTAGTCACTACAGAAATGTAGAGTGAATCCAGAGTGGTTGATACGAAAGGTATCTATCATTGTTTTTAACATGCCTTCCTTATGCTCTTTATACCAGTTCAGTATTTGGGAGGACATGTTCCTACATGCATGTAAAGAGTTGTCCAAAAGAGACCCTAAGAATATGAGGACTGTATTAGACTGTGGTATGTCTTTTAAATGTTTGTTATTTATTTTCTTATTTATTTATTTACTTACTTATTGAGGGAGCAGGGTAGAATCCAAATCAGAGATTTGATCCCAGGAACCTTAAGATCATGACCCGGGACCAGATCAAGAGTGGACGGTTAACCAACTGAAGCAGCCAGAACCCTGCTTTGTTGGGTATTTTAAGTACCTGCCAACTCTAACACCTTCCTAAATCCCACTCTGACTCATGTGGCTCTACTAGACAACTGCTGGACAATGGAATCAAAAGCTTCAACTCAGATAAAGTTATCACTCAATTTTCTATGGTCTTCTGGCAGCAAGATGTCAACAGCTCTTTCTCTTGTAATATCTTTCCCAGGATGTCCCCTTATGAGGATGCTGTGGGCAAGAGTACAAGCAGCAAGAAATTCAAGCAGAGATACCATAGAAATTCATTAAGTTGGTTCAAGAGGGATTATTCTTGTTTGCTCAGTGTCCCAAACTTAAGACAAAAATCCTAAGCCATAGTGTTATTTTCCAAATGTTTCTGAAAATTGCAATGCCAAACCTGCCTATAAACAGTGTGGTAGGATTATTTGTTTTTCAGCAGCAATTTTCCCTGCCTGGGTGAAGAAATTTGTAGTCGCCATCCTAACTGAACTTGAGAGACACATCCCCCAGGAAAAACATTTTCCGACAGGCATCCTATTCATTAGCTTTTGGGGCCTATGAAGCAACCACTGTGTCCCATCTGGTTTCCTAAAGTCATCAAGAGAACTAAAGAGCAGTGCAAACAGTGTACATCATGATCTCACCCTGATGGTGTTTTCTTTTCTATACATTCAGATGACTTCTGGTGATAGAACGGTACATATTGTGGAATCAATCTCTTGCGAAAAAACTATAGATGGTAAGGTGGGTGGGGCATTCTTGCTGTCTTCAGGTTGGAGAGCTACCCTGATCCCAGACTCATAGTAGGACTGAGGCTTGAAGGTGTGGGGAAAGACAGATTTCCCAGGTGAAAAATTATGTCCATGTTCCTACAGTAATGAGGAAGAAAACATATTCCTTGTGTGAGGCGTGCCTGTGTGTGCATGTGTCTTGGGGTTGTTTTGTATCTGTGTAGCGGGATTGTGAGTGTGTGTGTGTGTGAGAGAGAGAGAGAGAGAGAGAGAGTCAGAGACAGCGACAGAGACTCACAGGTTGAGAGAGAGAGAGAGAGAGAGAGAGAGAGAGAGAGAGAGAGAGATGTATTTCCCCATACATATGTGCCTCTGATACAGTAGAATGGCCAATGTCTACCTTCTCAAAAAAACTCCTCACGTGCACACTTTTAGTACTATTGCTGAGAGTGGCCAGCAGTAGCATTCAGTCCATGCAGGTGACCAAAAGCCTCCATATGCTCTGGCCCATGTTCATAGCAAGCAACAGTCCCCGAGTTCTTTTTGAGCAGTACCACCAATGTACTGACATCTATTCTCTGTCCTTCCAGATGTTCCAAGCTGCAGGAGGTTGGACAAGTCCTGAGAACACTTGATACTTGCGTGGATCTCATGGAGGTGAGCTTGTCAGTCTTTGCCTGAAAAACACAAGTTGCTTTCTTAGTGTCTTTACAAAGCAATTCGGTTATAAATATGACAATGTACATGTTAGATGATCCCTTTAATCTCCCTGCTGGGGAGGTGGGTGAGTGGTTGTGTCTTGCCAACTGCTACCTGGGTCAAGAAGACATTCACACTGGCAATGCCAAACCTGCCTATAGACGGTGTGGTAGGATCCTTTTCCTCAACAGCCATTTTCCCTGCTTGGGTGTGAATTCTGTAGTCGCCATCCTAAGTGGACCCAAGAGATATATTCCCCAGGAAGAACCCTTTCCGACATGCATCCTATTCATTTACTTTTGGGACCTTTGACTCAATTACTGCGTTCCCTATCTAAAGTCACCATGAGAACTAAAGAGCAGTGCAAACAGTGTACATCATGGTCTGATGCTGATGCTGTTTTCTTTTCTGTACATTCAAGTGGTCTCAGAGCAAGTGAGAATGTTACGTATTCTTGGGATTGGTCACTTGCTGTCCTTAGTCAGCAGAGTCCTTTTGACTGTGGGTTCCTACTGGAATGAGGATCAGAGGTGTAGTGAAAATGCAGATTGTCCAGGGGCTGAGCCATGGTCATGTACATCTTCACAAGCAGCTCTGTGGCATTCAGGTTGTGAGTCTGTATGTGTGGACAGGGAATGCATCTGTGTGTGAACTGACATCACTGTGATTCTGAGTGGGCGTGTGCTTGCATGTGGTCTCTGTGTGAGTAGTTTATATTTCCCTAGATTTGTGTCTCCCTTTTAAATAGCATAGTTGCCTGAACATTCTGAGTAGAAGAAAATCCTATCACCTAGCTTCATGGGTGTGTTTGTATGTCAAAATATATCAAAGTGGACAATATAAATATGTGTAGTATATTATATGACAAATATACCTTGTTTGGGCTGAAAAAATTCTATTACTACCAAGGAAAATGCTTACAGGATTCTTAAATGGGAATATGTTTTCAGAATCATCATGAATCTGTGAACAACAGTTTTGATTCATGATAGAGCTCACCTCTGAGGAGGCTGTTTCCTTATCCTCAGGGCATGGGATCAATCCTGATTAAAGAGAAGGACCCCTAATGGTATCTAATTGGTTTCTGAGAAAAGAAGGCTGGAGGAAGTGATGAATTATGGAGGGCTTGGCACAGCCTGTGGGGTTGTGGACAAAGGCACTGAGAGGAGTGCCTTGAACCCCAAATCTCTAGTACTTTCTCTCACACCTCTAATTCCTGGGGAAGACCCTAAATTTCTACATTGAGTTTGGCATCAGTAATAATTTCGATCCTCCTTGTGTGGGGCACATGGCAGACCCAAGACTACAAGGATCCCAGAGTCCTTGCTCCATTATACTTCAGCATTAAAGGGAACGGGCATTAAACAAAAGAATAGACAAATGGTGATGGATAGTGAGCAGCTTCATCCCAAGAAGCGGGCCAGGCCACACTCTCACATGCTTTATCTCCTTCTCAAATATGAAGAAACATTAAAACAAAAAAGCAACCTATCCCTACTTTTGGCAAAAGTTACTGATAATCCAATCTGTGCCCTCGTTGGAATACATATCATTCTCAAACCATTGACATGCATATTAATGGGCAGTCACATGACCCAGATTTCCTGCTGGCTGGTCTTTGTGGCATCTGTGCTATTGGTAACACTTTCTGTGCTTAGACAAAAAAGTAGGGTAGGCAGAACAGGCTATGAAGTGCCTTAAGGAAGAAGCTGTTTGGCTTTAAGGTTGATCCTCATGGCTCATGGCATTGTTCTCTTGGCCTGGTTTGGGGAATTGAAGTTCCTGGTATTGGAACACCTAACATGGACCGTTACTTATTCTGTTTGTTTCTATGTTTGTTTGTTTCATTGTTGTCATGATGCTGGTCCATTGCATCCTACCTGGAGTCTTAACTGCTTGTATATAAAATGTTCTCTCACCAGATGAGTGTCATGATGACAACAAAGTAGTCTAGAAGAGCTTCTGAGGCAGATGACTCTGAAGATATCCAATTTCAAGTTTTCTCTGAATGCGCCAACCTCTCACAAGTAAGATAATGACCAAAATAGGAGACTGAGAATGGAAGATACAAAGGGACAGTGGCCTGGCCATATACAGAAATAGGACTCTGACCTGGGGTCTGCAGCAACCAGCCCAGGAAATCAACCCATTTTCTACAGCTTCAGCATATTATCTAGAAGTCAGAATTGTAGCTGTCAGACCACTCTCTCAAGCAAACAGCCCCAGAGGCTAAACAATAACCTCTGTATTGACTGTCCCCAAATGGCCAGGACTTGATTGGTAACTGGGAGAATCCCTGAATGTGTCTCCACTTGCAACTGAAGACCAGCAGATTAAACCACAGATGCACCCCTAATTATATGGGAGGCCCTTCTTCTGGAGCACTCACCATAGCTTCCTTACGCCAGTAATCTCCTGCATCACTGAGGCCTTGTCTTCTGCCTCCCTTGCTCTAGCAAGTTCTGAATAAATCACCCGTACTTATTATCATCTGTTTCATCTTCATTTGTATCCATAGCAACATTGAATAGTGTTGAAAAATGCTGAATGGTCCAGGTAGAAAGATGGGCTAAGTCAGGAGTGCTGGGCCCAACCTCCTGGGGACCCACTGAAGTCTGCTGCTCACTGAGGTACTGCTTACTCTGGTGTTTTCCTGATTTGATTTCCTTGTTCTGGAAGTGCATAATTTCCCCATTCTCTTCAACTTGCTAGACTTCTCCAGCAAGCATCTGGTTCCAGAAGTTCTGTAGTCTTGGTGTTCAGCTTTGGAAATACTGAGACTGAGTTCCAAAACAACCATGTGGAAATAATGAATAAGAAAGTCGAAGTGACGTGGGCTACAGATTTCAAAGCTGAAGTGAGGCCATCCTAGGTCAGAAAGATTGGAAATGATCAGTATAGAGGTTGTCTAAATAAAAAGAAAGTAGGAAAGCATGTCTGGTGATCCTGAAGGAGTGCCCTGGGGAGGGGATCTCTGGGATGTGGTTATGGAGAGGACCCTCCCAGAGGAGATAAGGCTCTGTCCCCTGCCACAAAAGGATCTAGGATGATTAGTCCATAGAGACTGGATCTGGGGGAGGAAGGAAGGAGAAGGGAAGGTGGATACTCAGAGCCCGAGCAACCCTGTGTTCACTCTCAGCCAAGCTCAGGCTTAGTCCATGAGGCACAGACACTTTGATCAATAGCCAGTGAAACATGGAAGGTCACAGAGAATTTAGGAAGCCACCAAAGCACCAGCCCAGGTGGCCACTTTCCCAGTTAATTCATAATAACTGCTCAGTCAGGGCTGCTCAGTTTAAGGGAAGCAAATTCTTAGCAGAGCCGTCATGTGACAGTTGGTTTAGGACATACCGGCCTTTAACTATATAGAAGTCCAGACACATTGTTGTTGGGAGCCAAACAACACTGGTCACTGAGGGTGGTCAACTGGTCACTGGGAAGGCACCGTGTGAGATGGCTGATGGTGTGAAGATACCGGGGGGAAGATGGCCAACGTTGGGCTTCCCCTCATCCTTCAAAGGGGCTTCCCTTGGGGGCAACTGCATCATGTTTTGGGTCAAGGATTGTAACCTAGAGGTGAGAGGCTGAGTTGGGATTTGGGCTTTTCTTTTGGCTCAGGAACATCTTCCCAGGCATCAACCGTCTCCCTCACTGGACTTGGGGCAGGAGGATTTGAGAAAGAGACTAAGAGGTCCCTGGTTAGGGGTACAGGGCATAATTTCAGGTGTTCAGGGATGTCTCTTTCCAGGGACCCAACTAAATTTTTGTCCTGAACCCCCAACTAAACAGTGTTGTGATTTTCGATGAGTCACTTATTCTCTCTAAATTTGAGCACCCCCGTTGTAAAATATGGATTACAGGCCCTGCTCTGCTGCCTCCCACCTCAACAGGGCTGGCATAGAAATCACAGGAGATCACAGATATTCTCTATGAGCTGTAAAGCATCTTTTCCATATAAAGGCTAAGAGTAAGCTTCCATCCTCCCTTGTTGTGGAGCCATCCAAATCCCCTCTCTGGAGTCTACCACTACCAAGTGTCTACCTTAGGAAACACCACTCACATATTTTTCTGAAGGCTTTACTTGTGTTTAATTATTTTGAGCTTCACAGCATGATACTAAAAAGTAGGCCATATGAACATTTCAGTATCTCAGGACAAAGAAACAAGACACAAGGGATTGACACCACTCTCTCATGCATGTGGAGCACATGGTCACCGTCAGTCGTGGGCAATGTACTTGCTGTGTTTCTGTAATGCCTCAGGAAAATAAAGCTATTTGCTCACAAGATCTGTCAGGTGTTCTAAGTGTACACCCAATTACAAGATCTCTAGAAGTCCAACTTGGATTTACGAGGCTCTGCTGGTCTGCTGGTGAATAATGCGATCAGAAGATTGATCTATGAATAGATTATCACTAATTTCCATATGGTCTTCTGCAGCAAGGGGTCAACAGTTTTCTCTATTGTAATGCATTTCCCAGGATCTTGTTTCAAGTATTAAGAAGAAATGTTCACCTGAGGTCAAGAATATCAACTGGCACCAAGCAGTGCTTCAGAAAACTCAACATCTAGCAAACAACAGGAGTTACCCTGTAAATGACCCATTGAAGTACTGTGGACATTCACTCATTAAGTTCATTCAAGAATAAGGTTCTACATTAGTCAGTGTCCCATATTTAATAGGCAACTAGAAAAATCTAAGCCATATTCTTCTGTATGCAAAGGGAAATGATCAAGTCAGTCAGTCCATGCTTTAACTATATAGAAGTCAAGACACATTTCTAACTCAAGATTGGGCGCAGGTTTTACACTAAACATCTCTAGCTGTCGTATAGACCTTTAGCTGATTTGTGAACATTGGCTGTGATAGATCTCTTCCTGAAACAGTGTTTCCAGATTTTTAAAAACCTTAATAGGCATTATTTAGAACAGGAGGTTTAGATGAACCTAAAAGTTGAACAGATAATACAGGAAGTTTGCATATTCTACCCCTCCAGTTTCCCCAACTAATAACCTCTAACACGAGTGTGGTACCTTTGGTATATTTAGCAAAATCATATCGATACATTTTCATTACTTTAAAGTCTGCAGCTTACATTAAAATTCACTCTTTGTGCTTTGACATTCTATGAGTTTTGACAAATGTATAATGTCGTGCATCACCATGACCGTATTCTACAGAAATCCATACTAGTGTCCCCAGCTGTGCAGAACAGAAAAGCAAGTTTCACAGACAATTGCAGCATTTTTTCTTGAGTAACTAGGAGGGAAAAATATTGTCAAAGACAGAAATGATAAAAATCTTGATGGAAAAAGGCACTTTGGGCTAGATTGGGCTGAAATAACCAGATAGAAATTCTCTAGAGACAGTTCGCCACATGAGCCTGAAACTTGAAAGAAATGGTAGGCCAAAAAAAAAAAAGTGGGTATCCCTGTTGTCCTCTATTCTTTCCTAAGGTCTGGTCCACTTCACTTAGGGGAAGCATAAGGTATGAGACCACTGTGGCTCTGGGGCTCCTGGACCAATTGGTTCTGTCCAAGCCAGGCTTCCCTCCCCTGCCCTGACCATGGTTAAGTTGGGGGCTCTTCTAAGCAAGACATTAGGAAACTCCAAGCAACACCAGAGAAAATGTAATGAATGGGTCAGATGCAAGTGAATTGAAATATACACATTCACTTCTGACCCAGGAATAGACTCAAATCATATACTTAAGGATGGGTGGGACAGTACAATCATGCTAAAAGAAGTGTAAAAATATTTCTTTTTTTAATGTTTTTTTTTTCCTGTTTTTTATTTATTTTTGAGAGACAGAGACAGCACGAGCAGGGGAAGGTCAGAGAGAGAGGGAGATACAGAATCCAAAGCAGGCTCCAGGCTCTGAGCTAGCTGTCAGCACAAAGCCCGACGAGGGGCTTGAACCCACGAACTGTGAGATCATGACCTGAGCTGAAGCTGGACGCTTAACCGACTGAGCCACCCAGGCGTCCCAAAATATTTCTAAAGTATTCAACAATGACCAGATATTATTATACTAATGATTTCATACTATTATGGAAGGTTTTATCTGTCTTCTCCATGTGTAATTTTTTTTTAACATTTATTCATTTTTGAGAGACAGAAAGAGAGCATTAGTGGAGGGACAGAGAGAGAGGGAGACACAGACTCTGAAATAGGCTCTAGGCTCTGATCTATCAGCCCAAAGCCCTACCATGTGGGGCTCGAACTCGGTGACCACAAGTTCCATGACCTGGGCTGAAATCAGATGCCTAACTGACTGAGCCATCCAGACACCCCTTCCCCATGTACTATTTTTAAGAAAAATATCAGAATGATTACTCAAGTAATGATAAATAATTTTGGAGATCTTTAAAATGTTCAGTTTTTATTGATGTGGGAAAATCTACCACTGGATGTTCCTTTTGGAAGGTAAGCAACATTTATATTATTTTATAGTAAATTATAGTTTTCTCTTGCTTTTAATGCCCAAGAGCCACATAACACCTACATAAAAGATGTCTGATTTCACTTATCACTTCTCTGTAAACTTCTTGCTACAGGAAAAACGGAAAAACCTCAACCATCAGTTTAAACACACCAGCAGTTAATTTTAACATCTATCTTTAGGCAAAAAGGCTACAGCATATGTGTAGAAAATTTTCAGCATTGATGTTAGAGAACCTAAAGAAAAAAACTACACAAGCTTCTGCAAAGGCCTCGCTTTGAAGGCTGCCTTGCCCAGATATAAAAATAGATGTCTAAAATGTAAAAATCGATTCTAATGGCAAACGGATCATTGCACTCTCCTGCCCAGGATATGAGGGAAACCTGACTATTTGATTTAGTAGCACCTTGGGAGTAGGCAGACCTGAAACCCTAACAATAACCTTGAAAAGATCCACTTCTTGTTTAGAATTGAATGCCCACATCAGGTGACACCTCCCCAGCCCCCTTTTGTCCCGGCAAGTGCAATGATTAGAAGGCATCTAGTCCCTGGCAGGTGGTGTCTCCCCTAAGCAGCAGCCAAGGGGCGAAGGGGTCCTTAGGGAATCAGCCTCAGGTCCTCCCAAGGAGCTCTTGCTCTCTGGCAGGCAGGGGATGAGGTCCCAGGTCCCTGTGCGTCCTTAGCCTTCCCGTGGGTCGGCTTTCCCCGAGGTTGGGGTAAGGAACAGGCTCAGACCGAGCTAGGGGCCACCACCGCCCCCCGCCCCCACAGGCGCACAGGTTAGCCTCCCTTCTGGGAGCCAGTAAGACCCACGGGAATTCAGAAGCAAGGGCGGGAAGGGGAAGGCGGTCGAGGATCACCTGGGCCAACCAGGCTTTCCGGGAGCAAGGCGAGCGGGCCAGTGGG
>NC_043713.1:57171074-57173118 GCF_006229205.1 Suricata suricatta | reverse complement strand
AAAAGGTGTTGTTTTCTAGCTCTGGTGGGGAAGTGAAAAGTCCTGCGCTGTCAGTCATTCCTAGAAGTGGGATTCTGCCCAACAGCCACCTTCTATTAGAGGAGAAACTCAGAAACTCACTCCAAGCAGGCTGCCAGTCTTTAGACTTGACACAGAGCTGCTTTTAATACGCAGCAGGCCCTGTAGAAATAGTGAGATCCTTTACTGGGAGTCGAAGACTCCTCCCAGCCTTCCCTTAACCCTTGCCAAGTCCCAGGGAGTCCCAGTCAGGCTCTCTTACCCTTTAAAGGTCTGTTAGGGTGGGACCGGGTCTTGATCCTCCATAGCCCCAGCATCCAGCGCTTTTGTTGGAGGGACTTTTGTGGAATAAAAGAAAGTAAGCAACCTCAGGGCACGTTTCCCTGTACCTTCCTCCTCCTGTTCTTTTCAGAAGGCCTGAGTCTCTCACATTTGGGCTATGGGGTTGGGCCATACCTTCTGCATGCACCATGTGCTGTGCGTCTGGGGACAGGGGGGCAGAGGGGACTCTGGTAGGACCCTGCATTGTACCTGGGAAGACGGTGTAAAACCGCCTTCCAGCTAGATTTGCATCCTTTGTGCACAAGGAAATACTTCACGGAAGAAATTCCACGTGAGACTAAGGTCAACACAGTCTCCAGCACATGAGGACCCTGGCCTCCAGGACCCTACACTGGAACCATTCAGTGAGACCCCGAGCGTGCGCTCCGGCGCGGAAGTGAGAGTGCCCAGCTGTGGTACTGGAGACAGCAGCAAGCGTCTGACTCCGCCAGTACCCGAACGGTGGTGGCGCGGGCTTCCTCCCAACAGAGTCCCTGAACCTTAGAGACCTGAACTTAGGTTTGATCCGTTGGCCTGCCCGCCCCTCCACCCCCCAAGTAACCTGGGCCAGAGGACCTTACTCACCTACTGCCAGGCAGGTGGGGAACAGCAGCTTGAAGATGAGCCCGCACACCACTTCCGAGGCCATTGTGTCGGTCGGCGAGTCCAAGCAGAGAGGCAAAGTTCCAGGGTCCCTAGGACTGGGGCGCCAGGTCAATGCCCACCTAGGGCCTCGGGCGGCCAGAGGCCCGCAGCCGCCCGGGAATCGCCCCGCAGAGAACCGCTGCGCTATTCGCCCCGAGGGCGCGCTCCCTAGGCTGTTGGCCGCTCCTCACCGGGCTCCCGATTGTCCCTATTAGGTCCCTCCGCAGCGCCTCGCCCAGGCTCTAGGTAGCTCCCTCGCCCGGCGCCCCCTCCGCTGGTCCATGAAGTGAGAAATCCCCATTCCATGGGCGGCGGCTCCTCCAGCGAGTGGCCGGGACCAGAGCCCTAGAACGGGGCGCTTCGGGAGCGTCCCGGGGGTATGGCTCGGAGAGGAAGGGGGCTAGAAGGGCGTGCGGTAGTTCGTCTGGCAGAGGGAAGTTTTCTTTGCGGAATTTTCTCTGAAGCCAACGGGCCTCAGCTACCGGTCCGAACCCTTGCCCACAACGGCTGCGCCTCTCGGCGCTGCGCCGCTCGGCCCTCCGACTGGCTCTCGGAGCTGCCCCGGTCCCGAGCCGCCCCACGGGGATCCACCAACCGCAGCGCAGCTTAGCCTCCGCGACCCTCATATTCCGGCCGGAGAGACCCCCGGGTGGGAGTGGCCAGGGGCGCACAACCTTCCTCGACTGGGCGGGGCTCGAGTTATTCTTCCGCCAGGTGGCGGAGCAAGTCCCTCCCTCACCAGGAGGAATCGTGAGAGCGTGGGCAGAAATCGAGACGAAAACCCACAGCCCGTGGGGACGACTCCAATTCCCTCCTCCATGGTCTCAATTTAAAGACAAAAAAAAAAATTTTTTTAAATAACTGCTTTAAAAAGCAGGCCTGGAGCCTGCTTCGGATTCTGTGTCTCCCTCTCTCTCTGCCCCTCCCCTACTCAAGCTCTGTTTCTATCTCAATAATAAATAAACTTTAAAAAATTAAAACATAAGATAAAATAAATGAAAACCAAACGCTGTCCGGATGCCAGCGCGCCCCCCGCCTGCCGCCGCCGTGCAGCCTCGCC
>NC_043713.1:57164251-57170974 GCF_006229205.1 Suricata suricatta | reverse complement strand
CACCTTACACGTGAATACAGCATTTTAGGTGTATCTATTTCTGCGTTTTCATTTATAAGTCACAATATTTATTGAGAAGTTGTTTTAGTTAGGAACCACATAGTTTGGGGATCCCATATTTGAAAAAACAGAGTGGAAGCCTTTCTTCTTTCTACAAATATATTCTGTGGCTGCAACATTTTTACGATATAATTCAGTGTTTGCAGCAGAAGTATTTTCAAGGTCTCTGAATCCCCAAAATCCAGACCAGTTCTAATAATTTGTAGGAGACATTACCTGGTTATACTTGTGCTGCAAGGGTTATCCTCCAAATGGTCTTTCCAGGGTCAGATACAGTGAAAATGCACAAAGCCTTTTATGTAGCCAGCAGACTGCCAATTTTGTGTCTGTTGTTTCAGAACCTTGAACAATCAGCTGACATGTATATGTGTCTTATTTTTCCAATCGGATCTTAGGCTTTCAGGGCATGGACAAAATTTCATTCATAAAGCAAGATACAAAGCAGGCTATACAGCAAAATATTGTTTCCAAATGAATTGCATTCCATTCATTTGTGATTTATTTCCTTCCATGATACACACACACATGCACACATACACATATCTATGTGTTGGGAGCCGCCGAGCTTTTGGCTTCCTCAGGCAAGGAGATATATCGCTCTCCAGGGAGTGAACCAGAAAAACAAGATCTGCATCTGGAGGCTGGAGAGTGCCATTTCCTGGTCCAAGATTTTGGCGACGGTCATGCTGGGCCAGACGTAGAATGGCCAAGGTGCACAAAAGATCAAACCGCATTCGGGTATGCAGCGTTGAGCTTCCCCTGCCCAGCATTTGCAGACGCTGGTCTGCGCGCTTCCCTTTGATGCTGTGTCCGGAGTTTGGAGTTTCGTTTTCGGCTTTTCCCCTTTCTCTAATATTTATTTGACTCTGTTACCTGGCAACCAACCCGGGTCAGTTCCCCGTCCCAAACCATATATAAGATAAGTGTTTTCTGGAAGGGAAAAAAAGGAGAGGAAGAAGAATAAAGAAGAGAGGCTTGATCGATTTCCGTGTGCTGTCTTCACTCTCTGTGCGTCCTTTCCTGCCCTTTCTCTCCCTCCCTCGGGAAAAGAACCCACGAGGATTCTCCGCCCTGCCGGTCGGGGTGGACGAGACAGGTACCTCCAAACGCCGGGGCCGAGCGTGCCGGGACCTGGCTTCGGCTAAGACATCTATGACTGGGTAAGAAAGATCTTACAATAATAATGGTGTATGTAAAATTTTTATTTGTTTTTGTAAGGTTGATACAAAAAGGAAGAGATTATGAATTTGTGGGAAGGGTGCTCTGCCAAAGCTGGTGCCTTGCCTTGGGCACACAGGTACCCAGATGGTTGACAATGAACATGGAAACCACCACTCATTACTGACAGCCAACACTGTGAGCAGATTTTTATCTCAGAGGTTGTCTGGCTGCTTTCTGTAGATTTGCTACTGAAGTCTTTGTACTGTCAAAACTGTTGTTTTTAACACCATTTAGTCTAAAAAGGCTTATCAAATTCTGGGAAGAGTTTGAAATTGGGGGAACAATTTAACAGTAAGTTACAGTCATATAAAGCAAGTTCATAAAATCACAATACTTTTTGTCTTTACCTGCCTATATCCTAGTGGATATTTGTTAGTTACTAAATACACATTTCAGAATGATTTGGATGCCAGTTGTATGTGTTGAAAATCCATCAAGGTCTCTTCAATGGTCTTGAAAATAAATGGTGACATTCTTTGGGTGCCTGGGTGGCTCAGTCAGTTGATCATGTCGACTTTGGCTCAGGTCATGATCTCATGTTTCAAACCCCCATCAGGCTCTCTGCTGCCAGTGCAGAGCCATTTCAGATAATCTGTTCTCTCTTTCTGCCCCTCCCCTACTCATACTCTCTCAAAAATAAACTTTAAAAAAACTGAAAAAAAAAAGAAATGGTGACATTTTAGTAAGCTTAAGGGATTTTCACTCATTAGGCTTTTAGAGAGGTTTCAGGTATGTGTATACATAGAGTGTAAACAAATTTTGGAACCGCCTATTTCTAGTTATTAACATTAGCCTGTATCTGGGATTCACAAATCCCCTTCAATGACTATGGAATCAATTCGTTTAAAGCTTCATTCACTTATTCTCCTGCAGTGCCACCTTTTGGCTAAAAGTATATTGAAAAAAATAAGAGTGGATAGGGTCCAAAGCAAGCGCAGCGATTAGGCACAATCAACAAATGTCTCTTGCAGCCGGAGATAGGCTGATCGGAAATATAGCAGTAAGTAGAACCAAGTAGCCCCTGCCTTCAGGAAGCGACCATCAATCCTATGCAGACAGACAATCTAGTAATATAAAAAATTAAGTAAACAAAACAGATGTGCAGAGGACTAAACAAGTATTAGGTATGATGGGAGAGTATAAACGGTGGACCTAACTCACTCTCAGGGAGTTCAAGGGGAAGAGAGTCCTCAAGGATCTGTGTTGTTCATTGCAGTTTGGAGGGTGAGTGTGGATTTTCGAGCATCAGATCCATGAGGGCAGGGGCTCTGTTATGTTTATGGCTGCAGCCCCAGTACCTAAAATAGGATGTGGACCCTAGCAACAACTATAAATACTTGTTGAATGAATAAGGGAACTCTCTAGATTAGTGAAGAAAGAAGGACAAACAGTATGAGGTGGGAAAAACAGCCTCCTGGAAACAGAGAACATGACGTGGAGGAATTATAAGCAGTTCATGGTCAATTTCCATATTTTACCGATACGGGTCCTCCACAGTTTAAACAGTGGTTTCCAATCCATGTTCTTTGTATCTTCTTTTTAATTCGATTGTAACAGTAATGAACACTTACTAAGCACAAGTAGAATAATGGACACAGTCCAGCATATTAAAGAAATAAGGATGGTCGCCTCCCAAACCTAGGGAGTTAACCAGTCCACATTAGCCTGTCTGTGCTCAGCTGCTCTTCACTGAGATGCAGTAAGAGATAGTAGTAGTTGGATAATTGCTGATCTGGTTGAAATGACTATGAATAAGCCGCTTGACCTTTCTGAATTTTGTGGAGGTTTTCCCCTCTTTGGAATTTCTTTGTGCTTAATTTACCTTCTTTTAAACCTTTATACAGGGAGAACTTATTTTTATATGTTCTCTGGGCCTGTGACCACAATGTAGCAAATAAGATGCTGTTCTTTAGGCCCAGAATTTACTCCTGCTGTCCATTCCCTCTGGTAGATGGAAGGCACTGGTGGTTACGAGCAATACTCACCACACTTGCCAAACAAAGCAGATGTCATTGGTGACTTCCTGCCTCTGGAAAGTCTAATGCGTTTTCTCCATGGATCAGGGTGAAATTTTCTCTCCTTGCCCAAAGAGGAGATAAACATCATGGGTTTTTCCAAGATTCTTTTAGGTCCTTCAAACAAGTGTTTTGCTTGTTTGTGTTGGGATGTGAGGAAATGGCCCCTCTCACTAAACCAAACATAAGACACCGGTCTCCTTTCTCCCAAGTCTGAAGCACTGCATCCAAGTCAGAACCCCCAGCGGGGCAGGGTCTCTTTCCCAGGAGCACACAGCTAGCCCCAGGGTTCGCTTTCCCTTCCTTTCTAATTGGGGAGAAAACACCTTTCTGTATCCTGTTAAAAAGCTGAGAAAAGTCGACATTTTAGAAACAAAGAGTGCTACAAAACTGAAGGTGAGTGAACCACGAATGGTATAAAATGCAAGTTGCTGATGGCATACATCTCAACACAGTGGCAGCATTCTGAGACACCTTAAAATAATAGGTCTCCCCCCAGATAAATTAATCGAGGACCAGCCATGAAGGTTGTGAGTTCTGATGCAAAATTATGCCAGTGCAAAATGTGGTCTCCTTGTTCAAAAAGCAGGAGAAAAGTGTTGCTAAGATTATTAGAATATAAAGCTCTTCTGTATCTGCCATGGCCTTTCTCTCCAATTGTCACAGCATTTTTAACTTGCCATTTAATGATGTTCTATGTGAAAAAAAATTAGCATGGATTTAACCACAAATTGTGATATTCTGCAATGCCAGTTTTTTTAATGTTTATTTATTTTTGAGAGAGAGACAGAGCGTGAGGGGGGCAGGGGAGAGGGAGACAGAGAATCTGAAGCAGGCTCCAGGCTCAGAGCTGTCATCTGTCAGCTGTCACAGCCAGATGCTCAAACTCACAAATGTGATCATGACCTGAGCCAAAGTCAGAGGCTTAACCGACTGAGACTCCGCGGTGCCCCTGCAATGTCCGTTTTTAATGCTAATATGAAAGCCTGTGTCTCATATGCAGAATCACTGAAATCAGCATAATTTGTATTTTGTAGCTTGTACATGCATCTGTATTTTGTTCTCAGCAACACTGTTAACACAAAACTAATTCAACTGTATTTTTTCTTAAGTTTATTTATTTTGAGGGTGGGGAGGGGCAGAAAGAAGGAGAGAGAGAATCTGAAGCAGGCTCCACACTGTCAGCACAGAGCCCTATGTGGGCCTTGAACTCACGAACCATGAGATCATGACCTGAGTCGAACTCAAAAGTCAGACACTCAGGGGCTCCTGGGTAGCTCAGTCAGTTAAGTGTCCAACTTCAGCTCAGGTCATGATCTCACCATTGGTGCATTTGAACCCCATGTCCGGGCTCTGTGCTGACAGCTCAGGGTCTAGAGCCCACTTCAGATTCTCTCTGTCTGTCTGCCTGTCTGTCTGTCTCTCTCCCCCACACCTCTCCTCCGCTCACACTCTGTGTCCCACTCTCTCAAAAATAAGTAAACATTAAAAAAAAAAGGGGGGGCAGATGCTCAACCAACTGAGCCACGCAGGTACCCATATTTCAACTGTTTTTATTTCACTTCTTGGTGCACACACATGCTACCAACACTCTGTACTTTCAGTTTTCTGAGGAGTAGGAAAAGACTAAGAGGAAAAGGAACTGTGGGTTGTCTTTTTTTCTCTGTCCCTCTATGTCATCACTTAGAATGTACGTGGTTGGTTAACCCAGGGAATAACGTAAGTAAGAAAGGACATAACAGATAACGTTCCTTAGCCATTAGTGGTTTTTACAACACCATTACCTTCTTCCTGCCCTCTTGTTCAAACAGGAAGTGTGGCCTCTGGGGGCTGTCAGTGCTCCCCCAGTTTCCTCAGCCAAAGATAACACACCTGCCATTTTCTCCCATGGTCCCTCATGTTGCTTCACCCAGACATCTAGCTGCGTTCCAAGAAGAATCCCAACTGCTCATATGATCAAAATCTATCACTGTCACATGCTTGTCCCCTTAGGATTCAACTTCTAGTTGCTGATTCTGCTCTAAATAGGCCGCTGAGATAAAAATGTAGCTTTCAACATTCCATGAGAGCATTCCTGGGCCCCAGGAAATAACTTTCATCATGTTTTCACTCCCAGAACCGCTCGTGTTCCTCCATTATCTCACCATATACACCTCCATGGAGCTGGGCTTGGACAAACATATACGTGAAGTTTTTCAATGTTGTTTTATTTAAACCATGCCTTAAAAAAGCATAATAACAATTAGCATCCTGAAAATGCGAAAAGAAAAAATAGACTAAGGCAGATAGGAACAACATAGGCACAATGAGTGCGGCTGCTATCCATATTGTTTAAATAGTTCATGAAATTTACCTGGGAGAAAAACAGTACATGGGAAGATCCTCGACACACTAAAGCTTAAGATTAGAAAAATTAAAACCACAATGAAGTACAATTTTTCACCCATGAAACACATGATTACCTTTGAAATGTAGTAAACGATGTTGGCAAAATTATGCTGAAATGCAAACATGTGTTTCTTGTTTAATCCAGTGTAAATTTGAAGACTCCTTTCATAAAGGAGTGTGGGAGAATATATCCCACATAAAATCTATACATATCTCCTAAAGACTTAATCCAAAATAGCGAAGAAATTTTCATCATAAAATGTTTATTATAACATTATTTCATAATAGTGAAAAAACTAGATATAACACCTGATTACCCAGCAATAAAGAAATGGATTAATAGATCTGATCTCATTTATAGGTTATTCATGGATAGTACTCATATATTTTAATTATGAAAATCAGTAGCAAGATGTTTCTGACATGCTTTAAAAAAAACCACAAAATTCAAGCAAAGTTATGATTACATCATATAAAATGAAATTTGCTGACAAAATAAATCAATATAGTTTGATCCAGTCAGTGGTGGATTGTAGTATTTTCCCCTATAATCTTAGATTGCCGCAACATCCCATGGTATTTGTTGGGCCATCCCAATTTTTTTATTGTGGCTAAATTCATATACCATTTGATTTTCTCATTAATTATAAGGCGATGCTGATTTGTGATTTGGCATAAGAAGCCCAACTAAACATGCAAGGTTGTTGGAAAAATAAAATGAGTTAACACATTTGAACATATTTAATAACCTATAAACTATGAAATATAAACCCATATGTAATATTATCATCATTAATGTAATTTTTTGTTAATGTACTTTAAAAAAAGAATTTTTTAATGTTTACTTTTAATTTTTTAATATTTATTTATTTTTGAAGGAGAGAGAGAGAGGGAGACACAGAATTCAAAGTAGGCTTCAGGCTCCAAGCGTCAGCACAGAGCCCTATGCAGGGCTTGAACTCATTACCTGAGCCGAAGTCGGATGTTTAACCAACTGAGCCACCCAGGTGCCTGAGTGAATGCTGTACTTTTGAAGCCA
>NC_043713.1:57160970-57164151 GCF_006229205.1 Suricata suricatta | reverse complement strand
ACACACACACACACACACACACACACACACACACACACCTATCAGAAAAGGGCTTTGTGCATATGCCCCAACTCGAAGTAATTATATATTTGTAAGTTAAAAATTAAACATATAGGGATTGTATGCATTATTTATATCAGGTAACAGTTAAATGAATGTTGTTATATATGGTATTTGCATTTATATGTATGCAATATGTATGATACTAAACACACGAACGATATGTATATAATTTTAAATAGTATTTAAACTACATCAAATATGTATATATATGTATTTATATTTTGTATAGATGTTACTAATGTTTAGCATATATATACACATCTCCTTATCATTAACTAATAAATCAGGATACACAAAAATTCAGGACAAGGATCATTATTAAGACATATTTCAAACAGTTCTTGACAGAGCTGAGTTTTTTGTCCAGTTCCTCTTAGATCTGATTGAAAGTTGCTTTTATGGAAACCCTACAGTAGTGGCTTAAGTGAACAGGAATGAATTTTTCTCACATGCCTAGGGGCCCGAGAGAGCGGTCCGGGGCTGGTGCAGGTGAACCGTATCATCTCCAGCATCTCAGGCTGCTTTGGTGCTTCCGTCCTGTCACTGTAGCCCCAGATTCTTCCTCCTTCTTGTAACTCATGTGTGCAAGATGGTGGCTCCACCATGAGCGCCCAGCCTCTTCCCCAAGCTGGAAGAAGACGGTGACAAGGGAGTCAAATATGCACTGGTTAGTGTATCCAGGTGTGTTTGGAAGAGGAAGCACCTCAAGTTAAGAGGCTGTGATTTAGTCTTCTTTTTCTTGTCTCTAAAATGTACTTTTCAGGGGCAAAAAATGTACTTTCCATCTCGTCCCCAACTCACATAGCGCCTGAGTTGCACAGAGGTTTGACTTATTCAAGGTCTCTTGGTGAGCAAGGGGCAGAGTTAGGACCAGCAGCTGGATGGGCGGTCTGGACCGGAGTCCTTTCCACAGCCCTCCAGTGGCTCCAGGACAGCGGCATTTATGTATGTCACAGGCAGGCACCAAACACATTCTGGGGAGTGGGAGGACTTAAGCTGTGCCTCCACCTTCAGCACCCATGTCTTGGCATTGACCTTGGAGTTCCACTACAACACTCATAATACCTTGGTTTTGTAAGGACACAGGTCTGATTCAGCCTTCCCCTGTACTTAAAGGGGAAGGTGCCAGCTTCTCCGTATCATTGGCCTATGAAAGGGCGCACATTGCCCAGGGAAGGAGGGACAACTCCTGTGGCACCCAATCAGGAGAGGCCGGCTAACACCTTTGACCTTTCCTAGGGGCGGGCCAAAAGATGGAGGCTAGTCACCCCCCACCCCACGTGAGGGTCTTAGTCTCGCCCTACGTGAGGGTCCTGGGCCCACTCTGTGATTGGTTGATACCCTAAATGTTATGATTGGCTCCCACTACTGCCAGTATTAAACTGATAAGAACAGATGCTACACTTGATCTTAGCCAAAAGGCCTAGAAGCGATTACTGCCAGTATTGATAGGTGGGTATGGAATGGATTCCTGTACCTGTGTCATTTCTTGTAACGCCCCCTTCCTAAAAAAGCCCCTACACAGCCATGTTCGGGGCTCTCTCCACGTGGCCAGCAGGTTGGTGGAGTCTGTGAGCCCGGGCATGATAAAGCCCTTTGTTTTTGCATGCATGACTCAGTCTCCCTGGTAGTCTCTGGTTCCTTTTGGGGCGATATTGGAAACTTGGGCATAACAGTTCTTGAACACAAGGCATTAGGAGGACTCAAGAATTCATTGGGAATGACAGACCCTGCACTGTGAGGTGAAAGTCCTCTGCCCCCAAGCCCCTACCACAACCTGAGTATACCTGCCCCCCTCTGGAATTGCTACATGGTATTATTAAATCTCATTCACTTTATTCCAGCCTCCCCCCATCATGGAAGTGGGAAGGCTAGGGAAGCTATTTCTTACCCTCAGAAAAACAAGAGAGGAAGGGATTTGAGGTTAAACGGATCAACAGTCAAATTCCAGAGTGTGCCCTTAGGAGTCTATGTGACCTATGATCAGTTATTTAAAATTTTGTATTTTTGTTTCTGTTAAAACAATGAAGGTGAAGTGTGGCCAGAAAGAGCAGCAAGCTCACATTCTGTGCAGAAATCAAGGATCGGGCCAGGACTGCTGGAAAGGAAGAAGCTGCTTGGTTGTTTTCCCAGAAGCATGAAAGTCAAGCAGAATGTAGTGACTCTAATGATGATACCTTGTGTTGATCTGGTTCCTTTCTCTTAAGAGCTCAGAGTGCTTCTCAGACATTGTCTCATTAATCTGCAAATCATTCCTGGGAGTTAGGTAGGAATAAGCCAGACAAAAGTTTCTAGCTTACCACGTTACTAAGAGCCAAAGATTGAAATAGCCTCTCTGTAAATAGATGCACCTTCCATCACAGACACACTATTACGTAAAGCAAGCACAGGACAGATCAATCTGCAGATTTTTATGATTTTTAAAATATCTTTCAGAAGATAAGTTATTGTAATAAAAAGTCTTTCTTGATCTCTTGACAAATGAAAGCATTTATGGAGTTTTGCTCCCAGGAGTGAAATAGGAAACTAGTGAGATTCAAACCTCCTATTGTATTTAGTGTATGTAAATGTGAGCTTTCTCCCCCAGCACAGGGCAATGACTGGAGGATGATCACCCTTCAAAAAAGAATAGAAAATAGTATGGAGAGTGGGAATGGCATTTTCCAATGACCAAATAAACACTGTGCAATAGAAAAGGAAATCAATGCACTGCCAATATTTGGTCCCATTAGCAAGGCAGTTCCTCGAGGGACTGTTTCTCCTGACCATTGTTTTTGGCATAAGGATAAGAAGGTAAACATGAAATCTGCAAGCTCACAGAGCCTGAGAAACAGACATCTAACTGGGGGGATCAGTTCAAGCAGAGAGCAAAGCCCTTTTCCAGAAGAAGGATGAACTCTGGCTGTGTTAGGTGGGAGTCCCTAGAAGCCTGGCCTAAGTGGGGGTTTTGGTGCAAGTGACCAGTTGAGGGGGGCTGTCAGGAGGAGAGGGGTGGGAAAGCAGGTGTGCAGAGGAGGAAAGCTACAGAAGAGGGACCCTAATAGAGACTAATGCCAGCCTGGTCGCATGAAGCACTCAGAAATGCAAATTACATCACAGACATGGCCCCGCTTTACGA
>NC_043713.1:57127040-57160870 GCF_006229205.1 Suricata suricatta | reverse complement strand
CTACAGAAGAGGGACCCTAATAGAGACTAATGCCAGCCTGGTCGCATGAAGCACTCAGAAATGCAAATTACATCACAGACATGGCCCCGCTTTACGAAAAGGGCTGCTGTTGTAACTGTTTGTTGGTCACTGATCATGAGCTGTGCGGGGCATGTGGTGGGATCATAACCTCTCCAGAGAGGTAGCCGCTGTTCAAACATGGGCCATGCTCTGAAAAGGGGCAACTGTGACCATGAGCAGCTGGCTCTCAGTGTGCATGGTGACCTGGTAAAGGCCAGGTGCTGAAGATAGCTCCTGAGCTGGCTTTAGTGCTGCTTAGGGACCAGACAACCAAAAGAATTCATGGTTTCTTCCAAAACATACCCTTTGGGGGACTCATTATTTCCTTTCCTTTTCCTTTCCTTTCCAAACATCTTCCCTTCCCTGCTAATAAACCCATGTCCAGTACACCAAAAAACCAACTAATCAAACAAAATAATAAATCAGACAGGCATGTGAAACAAGATGTTCAATAAATGCTATGAACAAAAGCTTTTATGAACAAAAGCTCTATTCTCAAAGCACAGTGGCCAAATGACTCCTTCCCTTCCCTTCACTGCTCTAAATCCCCTCCCATCAACTTATGCAACTTTTTTTTTTGAGCACTTACTGTATTTCAGACACTGTCCTTTGAGACCTGCTTTGAGACCCGCTTTGAGACCTGCCAATAGAGCCTGGCGATAGACCTTGAGGCGCTCCTTACCTTCTCCTGTGTTATAATCCCAATTGGGGCAGACAAGGGGAAATCCGGCATCGATGTCAGCGGGGTTCATGGTGGGGATCCCTGTTGGACCAGGAACAAATTTTCGTGCTTCCAGCAGGATCCATTCTCGCCCCTCAGTTGTAAACAGAACCTGTAACAATTGCTGACAATCATCGCAAGTGGGTTGGTGAGTAAAGAGTAGTTTCCAACAACCCAATGAGGCCCTTGGGGTTCTCTGAGTAGGGAGGGGTTTGAGATCTCCAATTGTAAAGGTCAGAAGAGGCAAAGGGCCAATAATGATGAGGCTGGTTTCCTGCCTCGTCTATAGGTCCCATGGCTCGCAAGGGGAACATTGTGGAGTCTGGGGTGGTGCCCCTTCGGCCACAGGTCCCATATGCTGGGCCGCCTTCAACGGAAGGGGATGGAGCAGAGGAAGATGGCTGTGGTGGCAATGGGACATTAGGAGCAGGGTCAGAGGGAGTTGGAGGGGGTTGGTAAGGTGGAGGGGGAAAGAGGAGATCCTCATCCGCTCCTTCCTGCAAAACTGGGTAGGAGGGTGTTGAGGGTGAGGTCATGGTTCGTCTTGGCTTTTCTTCTTCTGGGGAAGTGAAGTGCCACCTCTCACAGAGCCCCAGATGGTGCACCCAGCCAGCAAGACTTGTGAGAACAGAGAAGAGGAAAGCCTATTAAAGGGAAATAAAAGTCAAATAAAATCCAGAGAAACCAGTTTGGCCCTGAGTCCTCATCTTTTAACTTCCAAATGATTTCTTGAATTAGAATTAATGTGACAGACTATTTAGCAAGCTGGTATTTACAAATAAAGTTTGTCTTGCTACACACAAAAGAATGAAACTGGGCCACTTTCTTATACCATACACAAAAAGAAACTCAAAATGGATGAAAGACCTAACTGTAAGACCTGAAGCCATAAAACTCCTAGAAGAAAACACAGGCAGTAATCTCTTGGCCTTTTTCTGGCTCTTTCTCTTCAGGCAAAGGTAACAAAAGCAAATATAACGAGCACTATACCAAAATAAAAAGCTTTTGCACAGCAAAAAAACCCAACAAAACGAAAAGGCAACCTACTGAATGGGAAAAGATACTTGCAAAGGCTATATCCAATAAGGGTTTATTAACCAAACTGTATAAAGAACTCCTACAACTTGACACCAGAAAAATACTAATAATCCAAGTAAAAAATGGGCAGAGGACCTGAACAGACATTTTTCCGAAGAACACACACAGATGGCCAATAGGGACACATGAAAAGGTTTTCAACACCACTAATCATCAGGGAACTGCAAATCAAAACAACCATAAATCAGTCAGAATGGCTAAATCAAAAGAAAAAAGCGCTGGTGAAAAGATGGAGAAATAGGACCCTTGTGCCCTAATTGGTGGGAATGCAAACTGGTCCAGCCAATGTGGAAAACAGTAATGGAGGCTCCTCAAAAAATTAAAAATAGAAATATCATGCAACCCAGTATTTCTACTTCTTGGTATTTACCCAAAGGGGAAAAAAACACTAATTCAAAAAAGATATATGCACTCGTATGTTTACTGCAGCATTATTTGCAACAGCCAAGATACGGAAGCAACCTAAGCATCCATCGATAGAGGAGTGGATAAAGAAGATGTGGTCTATGTGCACGGTGGAGTATTACTCAGCCACAAGAAAGAGGGAGATCTGCCATTTGCAACAACATGAACTCCGAGAGCATTATGCTGACAGAAATCAGACTGAAAAAAAAAAACCCCATATGTTTTCATTTAAATGTGGAATCTAAAGCACAAATGAATAAAAAAGAAATAAGACTCAAATATAGAGAACTGGTAGAGAGAAGGTAGGTGGGGGGATAAGTAAAGGGGATTAAGAGGAACAACAGTTATAAAATAAGCCACAGGAATAAAAAAGTACAGGTAGGAAATATAGTCAGTGATGCTAGAATACTGTATATATAGTCAGTGATTTTAATACCTTTGTGATAGGTGATAGCTACATTTATCATGATGAGCACTTCATAATGTAATAATTGCCAAATCACTGTTTGCACACCTGAAAATAATATTGTATGTCAATATACTTCAATAAAAATATTAAGTTTGTCCTGAAACAAGGCAGGGAAAATATAAAAGATTTCCATTTTACATCCTTTTTCCACTATTACTTCCTCCTGTAAACTTTGCAAGTCAAAATGAAAACAGTGAGAAGGGAGGATCATGTTCTCTTGCCGTGGGCTTTGGCATGCGGGGTTTCCACCGCACGAGTCACTGACCCTCTTCCACGCCTCTTTCCTCACTAGCTCCTGCCCATCCTCCAGGCCTCCGTCCAAAGAGTGCTGGCTCCAGGTCGCCTTTCCCAGTCCCTCACGTCAGTCTGGAGCCCTCCCCTGGGCTCACACTCCTCCTTGGCCTTCGCCCTTCGAGCACTACTCACCTAGTCCTGCTTTCCCCACCTGAACGGTGCCTAGCACTGGGTACGGCATCTAGAAGGCCCTTGAGGAGTGTTCGAATGAATTCATGAGTGAGTGAATGAATGAGTGGCAGGACAAACAAATGAGTAACTAAAAGAAGATAGGTAAGTGATATCTATAGGTTATTACAGGGGGCCACGGGATAGGGGAAACTATTTATTATGTTGTAAAGCTGTTTTACTGAGTGAAGACATTAAATAGTGCCTGGTATACAGCAGGTAAAATACAAGTACTTACTGAACAAAGTGAACAAATAGTGAATTAGTCTAAATAAAGAAAAGATCGTTTCCATGCCTAAGAAGCTACTCCTAAAAACAGGATTAATACCTGCATAGTCTCTGAAGTATACAAAACATTTGAAGTGATTTGCTTTTAATATTCATTCTTTTTTTTTTTTAATCATTCTACAAGTATACTTCTTGAATTGTTCACCTGTAGGACTCTGAAAAGTATTTACTGTGGCATTATAAGGCAGTTTCTTATACTAGAACTCCTTTTTTTTTTTTAAATAAAGTTTTTAATCTTTATTTTTGAGAGTGAGACAGACAGATTATGAGCAGGGGAGAGGCAGACACAGAATCCGAAACAGGCTCCAGGCTCCAAGCTGTCAGCACAGAACCTGACGTGGGGCTCCAACCCACAAACTGTGAGATCATGACCTGAACCGAAATTGGACACTTAACCAACTGAGCCACCCAGGTGCCCCTAGAACTCCTTTTATAAAATTTTCATGAGTCAGCAAACATCTTTAGAACTACATAATTATGGATTGACATGTTCATTTTATAACTGCACTTTATATTTTTAACAATTTAAAATTTAAGTAATTACATGCAGAATATTCTTTGTGAAAACCACAATAGAAAATGACAAATCTATTTTCCTACACACTTAGTCAGCCCCAGACTAAAATAAAACAAAACAAAAAAATTCCCTGCATTTGAAAGGCCACTTAAAGAAAAAAAAACACCTCAAAAGGCATTCCCCAATACTTCCCATGAAATTGGTATCCTAAGAGATACTGTTACGATTTTTTAATAAACTGGATTACAATAAACCAAAAGAAAGCAATATCTACTCAAGGTTATAAGAAAACTAACTGCCATTTGGGAAGAAGAGAGGTAGGAAAAAGTTACTTGTTCTAATAAAAACTTTACACTTAATTTAAATGTTTATCACATCACTCTGTTTAGAATAACAAGTAATTCAAAGCAGAATGGTAAAGGCCTTAAATTTCCCACTCATACCAGTATGACTGCCTTCAGGCTACGTGCAGCCTCGCATAAATGAAAAAGGACAGCAAGTAAAAACACATTTACTGTAGGAAGTTAGAAATAGGGTACAAAACTGAATTGAACAAATCAATTCACACTCAAGTCCCTAAACGCTTAGGCAACTATCAGTGTCTTCCAGTTTATCAAGTATTTAATTAAAAACATTTTTTTTATATATTTATTCTTGAGAGAGAGAGAGACAAAGAGACAGAGCATTAGGGGGGTGGGGCAGAGAGAGGGAGACACAGAGAAGAGGGCTCCAGGCTCCGAGCTATCGGCCCAGAGTCTAATGTGAGGGTTGAATTTGTGAACTGTGAGACTGTGACCTGAGCTGAAGTTGGACGCTGAATTGACTGAGTCACCCAGGTGCCCCCAAGTATTTCAAAATCACAACATTCCATATTTGGGAAAATACACATATCAAACTCACTGGCTTATTAGTCTCACACTAATTATTAAACTATAATACTATATTTTTTATTTCTAGTCTAGGAGAGGCTTATCAGACCACAAAATTATACACAGGAGTGACAGATAAAACCTATCTACAAGAGATTCTGTTCAATGAAATGAATTTTTGGTTTTTGCCAGGTTAAAGTCATTGTGATGGTATCTGGGAAAGCTATATAGTGCAGGTAAAGACAAACAGTAATGTACCAAATAAACATGGCTAAAGAAATAAGACCATGTTCCACTTTCATATCGTCTCCTTATCTTCCTTTAGTGGTCCTGTCTCCAATATAGAGCTATTATATTTTACAATGATCTATTACAATTCTAAATATGAACACCAGGAGACATTTCCTCCTTCAACAATTTTATTAGAAAGTATCGAATATTTCCTATAAGTCCCGTGTTGAACTATTACAGAAATAGGAAGTCATCCTTTCTTGGGATTTTCTGAAGAAATGCAGTATATAAAATGTTATTTGCTTCTCCATCAAAATAGGTCTTATTACCAAAAAAAAAAAAAAAAGTATCAAATAAAACTACATAGAAGAGTTGGCTTGGTTTTGCTGCTGTTGTGATAACACAGGCTTTCCGCTCTGTGCACCAAAGGAGGAAGAGAGGGAAGCTGGGAGTAAAAGAGGGAGGGAGATAAGAGGAAAAAAATACTGTTAATTTAAGAATGATATATAGATGCTATGATTTCTGAGAAGGAAAAAATGGTGCTAAATACATACTAGAGTTGAGGGAGCTGTATAACCATAAAAAAAACTCACAATTTACAAAAGAAATTCTGAGCTTAACACATCTTTTTAAACTGAAGACTTTATTAAGCTAAGGTTTTGAGCAGGGCAGTATGAATGCTATCCTAAAATTCTGTAGAATATAGAAGCCAATATTGAGACAGCCAAACATTTCAATAACAAATATCCATTAAATTTTGTGACACAAAAGTCAAATTATTTAGGGGCGCCCTTAAGCATCTGACTCTTGGTTTCAGCTCAGGTCATGATCTCGTGGTTTGTGGGATGAACTCCACATCAGCAGGTCAGCAGGGCAGAGCCTGCTTGGGATTCCCTCTCCCTTGTTTTCTGCCCGTCTCCTGCTCATGCTCGCTCACTCTCACAAAAATAAACTTAAAAAAAAAAAAGTCAAATTACTTAAAACTAAAAGAAAACACATTCAAACAGTTTTTTTCTGAAGAAGCATGGTGGATGTATTACTTTGTTCATATGCATTGAAAATACACAACATTTACAAAGTGACTGATGGGAATGAAAACTGGTGTGAACCTTTTGGAAAGTTCTTTAGCTTTCAAAATTAAAAATGTATCTGAGAATCTACCATATGAAAAATGAAATGCAGAAAAATATTTTCATACAAAGATGTTTATAGTACTATATACAATATTATCACCAACAGGACCCACTGACTCCTGAACTCAGGAATGACCCCCTGAATTCAAGACTGCTCTCCTCAACTCGGGAAACTCCTACAAGTTTCAACCCAGCTGTCCATTTCACCTTTTAGAAAATAACAATTGCTGGATAGGAAAAGAAACATTTGAGGACAGGAAGCTCTGGACATGTTACTTTAGCTTCACTATAATGTTAAAACCACTCTCTGAATATTCATCCCAATACCCAATTAGAGAAGCCTGCTTACTTCAGGGTTCAGCAGTTATGGTTTTGGAAATTATTCCATATGATCTCCTTATTTGTACAAATAAAGATGACTCTGAAAGGGAACCCCACCTGGTATAGTCTTTGTAAGTCGCTAAGGAGTAGACCTTGGTCTGGTAATAATATCACAAAGACTACTACTAAAATATTGGTGATTAGAGACTATTAAATTACAATATATTCACCTAAGAAAAATATTACCTTACACCCCCTCCCCCCAAAACACCCACACAAGTAGTAACCAGAGAATGCCTGTTCTAGTGTGTATGGGAAAGCCTGGGCTTCAGAAAATGGCCCAGAGTTAAACATCTACATCTGACCATGGACTGGCAGGTGATCCGGAGCAGGATATGTGAACTCTCAGCCTGTGTTTCCTCATTTAAAATTCTGATATAATTATAATGCCTTAAGCGGGTGTAAAAAGTAAATAAGTATTTAAAAAGCCTAGTCTGAAACTTGGCACATGCAATAAACCAGACACTCCGCCTTGACAGGTGAAAAAGCAGAATTCCAAGTAGCAGGGGCAATATGACAAACTATGTAGAAGCCTTTACAACGCAAATATCCTACAATGTTCTCCAAGTAATGGGACTACACAGGGACTTTTTTCTACTTTTCTTTCTTGTCTAAATTATCAATAAAGAAGCATGAACATCCCCTGCAGCGTGAAAAGCATGTAATTTGATCCACATAAGGCGTGGTTTTAAAATATGCATGTAAAAGTAATTTAAAATACCAATACTTAGTAGTTAACCTTCATCTATTTACAGGTTCAAAACATTACAAGTATCTTTTGAGCACCTTTTTTTTTTAATGTTTTATTTATTTTTGATACAGAGAGAGATAGAGCATGAGAGGGGAAGGGGCAGAGAGAGAAGGACACAGAACTGGAAGCAGGCTCCAGGCTCTGAGCTAGCTGTCAGCACAGAGCCTGATGTGGGGCTCGAACCCACGAACTGAGATCATGACCTGAGCTGAAGTCGGCCGCTTAACTAACTGAGCCACTCAGGTGTCCCACAAATTTTTGTCTTAAAAGTCACAAGAAGACAGTGTTGGAGCAGTGTTTTTAGTAGGCATTCAAATCCCCCCTTGTTAAAATGCAGATTCTCATTCGGGTGGTCTGGGGTGAGGCCTAAGCGGCTTTCCACCTTGGAACAGGCCCCTGGTACTGATGCTGCCGGGCCCATAACCACTCTTAGAGGAACCAAGTTTTAGAGGCATGGTTAGGATTTTTGTTTCCAAAAAGTGCTAAGTTGATAATGCCAGCAGACAGTTTTGCTAACTAATGTACCCTATATTCTAATGTAAACCTTTTGGAAAAGAAAATGTGAAGACATCACTAACATTTTTCTGCCTGAAATAAATTCTTATATTGATTACGGCCTTTGTTGAACCAAATTTAAGATCCCACTCCCCCAAGTACTTCTCTGTCTTCCTGTGATGATCACTAGCACTGTGTCCTCTTAGAGGCCTTTGGGAGAGGAGGGTCCCATCTTTTCCTTTTCTTCCCTATTTCCCTCCCACCAGTCTCCACCTCAGGCCTCACCTCTCATGACTGGCCTCCCTCAGACTCCAGTCCACACCAAACTGCCAGAAAAGCAGTGCTTCCCGGAGATACCTCTCCACGTGCCACCTGCCCTTGACCAGCACCTCTTTCCACTGCACAGGAGAACTACCATCCCTTCCGGATGTTCATGCTCCCCTGACAATCTGGCCCTCCCTGGATTTACTTCCCAATTCTTCTTCCGAGAGGGCCCCACTCCAGCTCTGCAAATCTTCAAGCCCTGAACCACCGGACGCTGCCGCTCTTACCCTCTCAAGACCACACGTTCCCCCCACTCCTCCTCACACCCATCCACATTCTGAAAGAATCCGACTTTTTCCAGGAAGCCTCTCTGTGAGGTGTACCCATGCTGTGCCCAAGACTGAAACCAAATTCTTGTGCTCACACCATGGAACTGGCGAGATGGGTTAGCAGACTCCTACACACACACTGAATTACCCTTTCTGTCCACCTCTGTTACAGGATAGAAGTTTCATTCCCACAGGTTAAAAAAAAAAAAGCCAACAGCTGCCAGTAAAGACTTTTGGCAAGAAGGCGTGGCGTCCTGTCCCACGACACGCTAACCCAAGGCCACGGTAACACGTCAGGCAGCAGATCCCCAAACACTGTGCATATGCGAAACAGCTTCTCCGACCCTGAGCCAGCTGTGCTCACCTCAAAGCTCAACTCTGCCAATGGGAGAGGTGCCCCTGGGCCCCCTGCACCTCTCCGTGCACCTGCTCAAGGAGCTCTATGGATCTGAGAGTGACGGCACCAGACCGCAGCTCCGGAAGCTGGGACTACGAAGACGGTGTGAAACATGAAAACGCTGAGCATAGCACAGCGTGGGGCCCTCCTGACGTTTGTGGCTTTGCGTGGGGCAGCCAGAGACCCGAGCAGTGGACTCGCAGCTGTCCCAGAAGCTTCCAGAGTGCCCAGCCTCCCAGCTGGCACTTGATCCCCGTATCTCTGGCTCAGAACATGCTCAGAGACTCTGACATTTCTCCATCCTCTTATTTTTCGTGTTTCGAGGAAAAGCTCTAATAATAACTTGTTTCTGTACACATTCAGGTCTAAGGTAGGGAGGAGTGAGTAAGAAGTAAAGAATGAAGTCACCCAGAAGTCTTTGATTTCACTTTTTCAACACACACTTAATTTTCCAGCGGGCTCTATAAATGGTATTTCCTGCTACCCTTAGTTTGTTTCATATGTGTGTATGTTTCAAAGGTATATGTTGTATAGCCCCAGTAAGACTCTAGGTTTCTTGAGGCCAGAGACTGTGCCTTATTTTGCCCGTGGAATTTAGTTTATCGCAGGCACGCACTACTCTGCAGGCTCCACACACAGGAATCTCTGAGAGGCACGGCACCTGCTCACAGAGGCTCCCACAATGCCTTGGTGCACAGGGGATTTTCAATACCTGACTGGCTAATTGAAACATCCCTGAGACCCTAAATGTCATTAGGCATACTACTTATTTACGCTGCATCAGTACAAATGGTATTTTTGCCCTTTTTGAAAGTCGTTCTAGGTCTTAAAATCAAAATTATATTCTATATAGGAAAGGAGAGGCAGTTACAGAGAAATCTATAAGCCCTTGTAAAGCTCCCAGGTGAGACATGGAAATACATAGTAACACTGATCCCTTCTACCAAACAATTCCACATCCAGATATATACCCAGATACATGTTTCACATGTGTAAGACATGTACCAAGATGTTTGCTAGAACCCTGTTAGGGTCCCAAGAAATGGAACTCACCCAATAGTTACTGGTAACAAATAATTACACCATCTATATATGTGACAAATCACTACGGTGAATAGTTAATATCTATATATTAAACCAGATAGACTTCAACAAATTTTTAAAGGGGTGATAAATGCAAACTGCAAAAGATACTCATTATGGGCACTTAAAAACACAAACCTGTATATTGTTTATTTAGAGAGAACTGCAATGAAGGTGTAAATGTGGACAGCAAAATTGTGTACACACCAACGTAAGGACAGTGGGGCTGCCTCTGGGGAGGAAGAGAAGGAAACTGGAATCAGGTTGGAACACAAAGGGATTCCTAACTGTATGTGTAATGCTGTATTTCTCTTAAAAAAATCTGAAGTGAAAACAACAAATATTAATATTTGTTAATTCTATGAAGGAAATCCATATTTTTGTTATACTCTTTTGTATGTTTAAAATATTAAGTTATTTAAAGAGAAAAAGTGGTATCATACTTCTATTTAAAATTATTGAAAGCTTTGGGGCACCTGGGTGGCTCAGTCAGTTAAGCATCCAACTTCAGCTCAGGTCATGATCTCACAGTTCATGGGTTTGAGCCCCTTGTCAGGCTCTGAGCTGACAGCACAGCCTGCTTCGGATTCCGTGTCTCCCTCTCTCTGACCCCCTCCTGCTCATGCTGTCGCTGTCTCTCTCTCTCTCTCTCTCTCTCTCTCTCTCTCAAAAATAAATAAAACATTTTTTAAAAAGTAGGTGGGCTGATTTTGCAGAGATAGCATTAGGAATCCAAAGTATGAAATGACATATATAAATCAAAATCTCCTTTTCAAAAATAACAACTTCTGCTCCTCTCTGGTAAATTCAACAGTCTCTCAGATCCCCCACATTTTTTCTTGAACTCATTTCACTTCACTACTGTATCTTATGAGAACTCCATGAACACCAGTTTCATCTTAAACTAGTACCACCTAATGCTTCCGACAACCTACATTTCCTCATGGTAACGGCTCTAAACATAATCAGAAGTTTAAAATGCAGCCCAGAAAACTATGGTACAGCCATTTCAAAGGGAGGTCTACAGTGGTCCTTGTTTTATATGCATACACGCACACAAAACACACACCACAGTAGAAACTCAACCAATATCCACTCACCTAAGTCTCCAGATGAACCAACTTTAGAGGGAGAAAAATTGATGCCCTTCGCCACTCAAGCCAGTGGGCTCTGCTCCTACACCAACGGTGAGTCACTGGTGATTACTCCCAAATACGTTTGTACCTAATGATTTTATGGACTGCAATTATATAATTTATTTTTATGTAGATAGATGTAATTAGGGTATAAAAAAAGTATTACATGGATGAAAAATAATTAAATGCTTTGAAAAAGTCTGATGAAGGCACAGGACTTGAAAAGTCTCCCTTGTATTAGCAAGGGTGAGGTGACAACATACTTGGAAGACCAAGGAGCTTCTGCCTGACTGCTTTGGCTTCAACATCTGGCTCCACTTTACAGCCCCCGATACTGAGGGGCGCCTAGGTGGCTCAGTCGGTTGAATACCCTACTCTTGGTTTCAGTTCAGATCATGATCCCAGGGTCATGGGACTGAGCCCCGCATTGGGCTCTGTGCTTAGTGTGGAGCCTGCTAGGAATTCCCTCTCTCTACCCCTCTCCTCCTCTCCCTTACTCGTGCGTTCTTTCTCTAGAACAAAATTTAAAAATAAAGCCCGTGACCTTGAAAATCACAGGAATGCATCAGAGGTGTGATTTAGGCAAGAAAGCCAACTTGAAAATCCACAGCAAACTCCCAAAGGAACGAGTGCATCGCAAGTCAGACCAAATGTTTAATCAATGTTCTTCCATCTTTATAATCCCAAATTAAATAGTCAGTAGTGGTCCAATCACAGTGGATAAGAGGCCTCCGATATACTCAACTAGCTACTTTAAGTCCTTTTTCAATATTCAATACCACAGGTTTCTTTCCCAAGAGAGTTAAAACACTTGGTGCAATGTTTCCCAATTTACACCAAATTGGTCAAGAAACTGTTACATTACTTAATCCTTCCAATGTGTTCCTTTTTCTATATTCCTTCTCTCAGTAGCACCATCGAGCTAATGACCCCAAACATTCTCCATTCCTCCCCCAACAAAAACAACTAAACCAAAGCCAGACAGTCCCACTGATAATACCTCCTAAAACCTTGCACATGTATTGCCCCTACCCTGGCAGCCCCCACACGGTCTGAGACAACTGCTACCTTGTTTTCTGACCTCCAGGATTTACTGTGTATACTGTTCCCAGAATTAACTTTCTAAAACAAAATCTTGTTACTCTTCTGCTCAAAAACCATCAATGACTCCCTGTTGCCCGAGGGGCAAGGCTACTACTTTTAGTAGTTCTGCATACAGCCTGAACTCCGCCCCGCCCGCCCCGCCCTACTTTACTGGCATCAACCTCCATCACTGCTTCTAATACATGACTCTGTGTGCAGCTGGCTTCTGGGGTCCGCGGCAGATTGCAGCGCGTGAGCCGGCTCCGAGGGGCGCGTGTCCGGGGCGGGGTAGCAGGGCGCGTCGGTCACCGGTATTATTTGAAAAGCTGGTCAGACTCCCTGAGGCCGTGGGTGAGCAGCATGTTGCTGCCCGCCAGGGCCAGCTCCGCGTCCCGCAGGGGCGCCGCCGCGGCCACTACTGCTCCGAGCAGACCATGGGCGCGCGAGGCTGTGCACAGGGCCGAGGAGAGGTGGGGCTGCAGCTGCTGCGGCCCCCGCGCGCCCGGAGTCCGGCTGTACCTGCCTGGGGCTCCGCGCGGCGGAGCTGGGCGGGGAGGGGGAGGGGCTGGGCCGGCTGCAGCTTGGCGGGGGACGTGAGCGCCTAGGCCGCCGCCGCACGCCGCACGCCCGCCGACCCGCTCACTGCTCCCGCTCCCTGCGAGACACCCGCCTCGCGCAGATACCCAAGAGGAATCCATTTCCGGGTGTCTCTCACCCCGGCAAGCCGGGACCCTAGCGGCCGCTGCCCCTGCCTGCAGCCCCCGCAAGCCGCCGGCGTCCCTCCCGGCCCGGGTCGCCACCCGTCCGCACCCCGTGCCCCGCCACCCTGGGCCAGCCCGCCGAGCGAGCTCGGACACTCGAGAGGCACCGAGGCCCAGACTTTGACTCTTTTCTTGCAAAAGAGCCGGAGCCTGGGGTCACGGAGAAGCAGGCGGGTTTGAAAAGGTCACTAGGAACCCCGCCGTGGACGCCGCGAGAGCGCGCAGCTGGACACTAACTGGGCGCACAGGCCTCCGACCCCGGGCTCTTGATCCCAGAGGCGCTGGCGCCCACGATCCCCGACTTTATCCCAACCTTGGGCCCGCCCCTTAGCCCAAGGTAGCCAATCCCCGGGGAGGTGGGTGGTGGAGCTGGGGCCCCAGGACACCTGCTGGACCTCCGCCGGGAGCCAGCAGCTGAGCGGGAGCGGAGAGGATCCAGGGTCCTGGTACGCACTCCCTCTGGCCGCCACCAATGTTTGCGAGATGGGGCGAGAAGACAAATGGAGGCCAATGTGGCATACACCTAAATATTTAAAGTTTATAAATTAAGCCCTTCAAGTGTTTTCTATTATGACCCTGACAATTATACTTTCAAACCAATGAAACAGAAAAATAAGTATAAAACTGGGGTTTATTATATGACTGAATATCAGTAAAATGTCAAAGAGACAGAACTTAGTCATTATTACATATCTGACTGTTCTAATGGTGGGCTGGTAATAATGTCTGCGTAATATTATGAAGACAAACCATAGATAATGTTTATGTGTTTCCAAGATTTATATTCTTCACTTTAATTTTAGCAAAATCACTATATATGTTATGGCACTCCAATTTATGTTCTTCATGTCAAATCAGACCACCTTTCTAAAGAGGGTGGTTTATTAATTTCAATTTGAAGAAACTGCTCTGCTGAAGCATTTAAACCTGAAATTGTTTTAAAAATTAAAGTGATTTTCGATTGTAGAGATAAACCATGAATGTATCACATCCAGCATTATAATGAGGCCACTATGATAAATTACCACAGGAAATGTTACCAAAATGATTTTATTTACTCATACCACTTATTTCTTGATTTGTGCCACCCCTTACAAGAGGCTATAAACCAATATAGTATTTCCCACATTTATAGATACAGATATAAGAGTTATGTGAATTGCTGCCATTCCTTAGCTGTCACGTGTAATTGTTAGAACACCATGCTAATTTTTGAGCACATCTGGAGCCACAAATTGGAACATCAAAAGAAGCAAGAAAATGGTTGATTCTCACCTCTGGGGAAAAATACTAAGTAATACAGGAATCATGTGACCTGAGAAGGACTTGACAAGTTTGCCATTTTTTTTAATCCAAGTACTCTTGGGTTTAAAATAGTGTTAGTCTCAAAGATCAGCAGGCCTACAATTCTACATGGCATTCATAGCTTGTAACCTTTGTTTTTAGGACATTGAGTAAGAGATGAGTAACATTTCCTTGAGGTCTGAATAATATTAATCATGAGAATGGATGTTAAGAGTTATATGTTCCATGGAACCAGCACTGAGTGCCAGATTCTGCCAGAGCTGCCCATGTGGGCTTAATAGATTTCTGTGTGTGTGTGTGTGCACATGTGTGTGTGTGTGTTTTACTGGGCGGGGCCGTCTAACGCACGTCTGGGGTTTATTATATGACTGAATCAGTATCAGTAAAATGTCAAAGATGACAGAACTTAGGTACTGTACTGGTCATGGGGTTCTTGCCAGAGAGTGCTCCCTGGTCACACATTGCCAGTGGTAACCGGAGCTAACAACATGCCCAGCGTTTATAAACTGCCTTAACTTTGCATCTGCGGGACCAATCTACCCTCTAACGCTGAAACAATCTAGTCAACAAGGGAGAGAAGCCAAGAGGGCAATACCAAACCTAGGAGATAGCCGGTACTCCCCCAACCAAAGAAGGCAGCCAAGTTCGGCCAAGCATGGTTCTCTGTGTCCCTATTTCTGAGGGAAGGAATCAAGGAATTGATGACCTTGTGGGCATTAACAAGTTGTATCTGGGCCCTACAGCTGAGAATGGGGTGGGAGAAGGGATGAACAAAATCAAAGCAATCTGTCTCAGAAACCTAGCATGAATTTCACAGACTTGTGAAATTTAGCTGTTGAATGATTGAGACGAGATCCAATGCAATTTCCCTGCCCCCCATAAAAGGTGACATGGATAGAGGATAACTGTGCCTTGTAATACACACCAGGTGTGGGCCAAATTGGATCTAACCAAATACCATAATTAGATTAGCAGCTGCATCATGAATGGACATTTTCAAATATTTGCTCGACAATGAGGGATACAGGGAGGCTTCAAAACGGGCCTTACAACGCTGAAGAGAGGCAAGACATAAACCAGTAATTATACCTGTGGCAGCTGTCATTGGCATTGACACCTGCCCAAGATTTAGCTGGCAGGCAGGGAATTAAGGCTGATTGTGTTTTCTCCACTATATAGCAACGGCAGATAATGATGGATGTTTAAGAGGTCATGGTGCATATTACCTACAAAAGGAAGGAAAAAATCTAGATCACCAATACGTTAGAGCACCGTACACTTGAAATTGTAAGATTCACTGCACCCTTTTGTAGGACTAGGCAGTCTTCAGTGCACTTGGCTTCAGTCTAATAGGATTTACCCAGTGTTCTTTCTCAAAGGAGAGAGGAGAAAAGGAGACTAAGGGAGAGGGAGAGGAAATGAAAAGCTCTCAGATGGGGGAAAGCCGATTTCCTTTCTACACCCCTCCTGTGGGTATTGTCAGTAGTTTGGGGTTCATGAGATTTCAATGGGAAAACGAAGCTCCAAGCGCAAAGGATTAGTGAGCACTTTTAGATGTGTCTTACTTTATACATGGTAGATGTTTTGTAAGTTAAGATGTCTTGGTTACAAGTAACAGAAAAATCTGACCCAAACGGTTCAGAAAAGTAAATGTATTGGTTCATGAAAAGGATTTTCCAAAATGAGGCTGTATCAGGGCTGCAAAACTGTGACTTGGACCCAGTTTCTTTACCCTTCCACCCCTTGGCTCTGCCATATTGGTACTTAATGGGTCTACTCTTACTGAGACGGGCCCTTCTCTCCCAAACAGCTGGAAGCTTTCTGGGGCTACCTGCTTACTTTTTCAATGTTTAGCCCAAAATCCCCTAATTGAATTTCATTGGCCAGGTGCTTTTTCACATGTTCATTCTTGAACCGATCAATGTCGTTAGGAGGAAGTGGCTCATTATTACCAGATTAAGCCAATCAGAGCCTACTCCAGGGATTGGGAGGTAGAAACTATTCCACCCAAACTCCATGGCTGGGAAATTCTAGATCTATTAGAAAAAGTAGGGAACAGGTGTCAGAGGGACAACTAATAACACTCCCTACTCTTATCTTTTCTAAACATGTTTTGAGCTTTTGGAATTACATTTTAAATGCATTTAGAGAATATATTTTTAGAAAATCTTGTTGTGTGTGTTTAGGTTATATTAACATTTTTTTACTAGTACAAATAACTATATCTTAATGTATCTTTTTGTAAACCTGCACTATCAGTTGCAATAAATACAGGTACCCAGAATGCCTGGAATTCTAAAATGGAGGAGATCTGGGAAATTAATGTCACTGAGTCTTCTTGTTATGCCAGCTTTACTATCAAACTCAGCCCTTTTACTCTACTGAAGGTGAGGCAAGATTTAGTTAACTGGTTTTCATTAGAAGGCAAATCAGGTCAAGGGGCGACACGTAAAACTGTACAGCAGATTCCTTCCTTTTTCTGATCACAGGGAGGGCCACTGGCTGACCGCTAAGGAGAGGAGCACGTGATAGATCCAAGGGACTCCACCTGGCTGTTTTTCCAGAAGGGTGGATGCCTCCCTCAAGACACTCATGCTGCCCTGGAGACCACAGTGGTGACTATGCAGCAAGAATCCATCCCCTTCAGACTGACACCTCTTCATCTGCTTTTCCCCAAACTGTATACCCAATGACATGCTGTGGGTTTAAGCAGGTGATTACAAGAGGAGAGATTATAACATGAAGACAATCAATACCTTCAAGGCAAATAAAGGAAAGAAGCACTGCCGATATAAAATAATGCCTTACTTATAAGTCACTTGTGTTTTGCCCTGGCACTAAATTAGCAATCCAAGTGTTCCAACCCATAACACCACTGAATTCCCCACAGTAACTTAAGAAACTGGTTGAAGAAAAAATTGTCTATCAATGCAGGTAATCCACACAAGTATTACCTGTGCAAGTCTATAGATATCCTGGAGTTGAGTGTCCTAAATCTGTTTTTTTCACCTGGCACTCACTGAGTATTCCCACTGTGTCAGACAGGGATAAGTGCCAGCAATATTTAGACAAGTATTGCAAGCCCCCTCATCACTGCAGATGAGACATGCAGCCAGATACACATTGATAATACAATATTGTAAGTACCATGGTAGACCTTGGTACCGAGTTTGTCAGGATCCATTTAATTCCTGGATTTACTCCTTAAATGAGTACAAAAAACATTTTATACACTGATAGATGCTAATTTTCTATTAATTTGTTGATCCTTTACATCTTTAGAAATAGCCTGCAGGCTACACCAGAACAGTTATCTCACTAATTCATAGCCAGGACTTGATTTTTGAGTTCCAAATAATATTAATCAGGTTCAGTTCCCCCATTAGTCATCAAGGGGAATCAATCACTATTTAAATTTTTTTTCATCTTTATTTATGTTTGGAGAGAGAGAGAGCATAAGCAGGGGAGGAACAGAGAGAAAGAGGGAGACACAGAACCCAAAGCAGGCTCTAGGCTCTGAGCCATTAGCACAGAGCCCAACACAGGGCTCAGACTCACAAACTGTGAGATCATGACCTGAGCCGAAGTCAGACGCTTAACGCACTGAGCCACCCAGGCACCCCAGCCTATCACTATTTTTGATCACTCTCACATCTATCTTCAAAAGAAGATCCGTCACAAATGGAGATAGTTATAACAGTGGGAATAAAAATATGAAGCAATTCCAAAAAAGGAATTCAAAGGATTTTAAAAAAATAGCATCTTAAGAAAGAAAGTATTTGTAGTCTCCCAAGGTAGCTAAAGGAAGATATATCTGCTATAGTATATAATACTGTATATTTCTTTTAAAAGATTCTATTAAACAAGCTACTTCCCTAACACACACACACACACACACACACACACACACGAAAAACTCATCTTGAAATGCTCTAAAATTATATAGTGGTGATGATTGCACAACTTCGTAAAAACCATTGGATTATACACTGTAAGTGGTGAATTTTGCAGTATGTAAATCATCATTCAATAAAGCTGTTTAAAAAAATCATTCTAAACCGCAGGGTTCAAGATAGTAGGAGAATGGAGTTCATGGTGTGCTTCTTTGATTTCACACATCTGGGGCAGAAAAACAATTTTTTATGAAAAAAACAAATCCTCACCTTGAAGAGTCCCTAAAAATCAAAAATGGCTGCTGGCTGCCATCACTACATGTCTAGTGCTAGATTAAGACTTTACATATTTTGTTCTATCTGATTCTTAAGGTAACCCTGTGAGGTGAGCTTTATCCCATGTTACAGATGTGAAAATAAACATGAAGAGGTTGGATCACTTCCCTAACACTATGTAGCCAGTGAGGATAGAAGTAAGGCTGAACCATGTCTCATGGCACATAGTAAGTCCTAATTGTTAAACTAAAACCTAGTATTTTCTGGAGGCCTGACTGAGGGATACACACACACCTTTATGAGTTTTGATCATTGTCATCTCTTCTCGAAAGTAAGAAAGAATATCACTTACATTTGGAAGGTATTTTGAAGACAGGCAGCTATTATGATCTGGTTTACTAAACCGGAGGTGGGGCCCCAGCATCTGCATTGTACCGGAACCCCAGACAGGCCTAAGGGCAGCAAACCTCACACATGCAATGGAAAGGAGTTGCCCAGAAGGAAATTCCTGGAAAGCAGAGCTCCCAGTACTCATGTTTGTGTATGTAGGGTTGATTTCTTACCCTCTCTGTCTGTGGCAGAAATATTTCATCAGTAAATGAGTTGAAAGCATAATCTAACATGTGATTTTGATGGTAAATAATCTTTATATTGTGGTATATGAACAGTTGCATTATTAAACTGAGGATGGAGGTGTGTATATCTGGACCTTTAAATGAAAGATGTTTTATATAACATCTTAAACTGTATGCATCCCATCAGCTAGTGATTTATGTATCAGGAGTTGAAAGCAACATTATCCAGCGGGTAACCAGTCAGAAGAAGACAGGCCCCCATTAAGGAGGGAAGAGGATGTGGACACTAAGAAATCACAGAAAGCCTAACTCTTGACATTTATTTTTAAATGTGGTTGTAAAAGAAGACTCAGAACATTCAGCTGTGTCATGGCTAAAAATACACATTTCTTCACTTCTCTTCACCCTCTTCACCCTGCCATCTTCTCAGAGACAAAAACAGTGAAAACAAGGATATCTGGGAGACGGAAAGGGGAAATGGAGAACACAGACTATATTCGCAGATAGGAAGTTGGATGCCACGATAGCACAGGGGTGGATTTCTTCGTTTCCAAAACTAGAAAAAGAACAACAACTATCTGGGTCCAGCTACAACCCTGGTTCCCTTACTTTTCTGAAAAGGTAATGAGCGCTGGTAGATAGCCTCTCACTTCTGCCTCCGAGCAATGTTACTGTCTCCACACTCCACCATATTTGCCCGGGAAGTTAAACCGCCTTGCATAAATCTTTAAAAAATAATAATAATAATGATTTCAGTTCCTCCAGACTTAAGATAGCGGTTCTATTGCTCTCCTTTGTTCAATTAAGTAATTCGAGCAAATTTAGAATGATTTGCCTGAATAGAATTCTTTAACATACAAATGTCATACTGAGACGATATAGGATAGACAAGAAGGACTTAACTCCTGTAAAGCCACTGGTCTGAGGCAGGGGTTAAAAGTTTCCACTTAGAGACAAATCCCTTCTTCTGGGAAAGCGATCAAATGAGAGATAAGAGCCGTTAGGGAGTAATGGTTGTGTAGGCAAAATTAGAGGTAACCATTTAAAACCTGCTTGCATCAGTGTTTTTATTTTCCAGAAGCCTTAAAAGTATGTCGACCATGGAGAAAGAACTTCTGTGATTGTATTGTGTCCACTGAAAAGTAAGGACCACGAGATAATGACCGTGGGACTGAAGGATGCTGTCCCACTCTCAGCCCCCAACCCTTTATAAGACTGGCACACTACCCCTTCAGAGATTGACATTCCCTTTTCTCGATGGCTCCTTTGTATACAAGCTATCTCTAATAACTCTACCTGCTTCCTTTCTCTCAAGTTCAGCCTTCATTTCTATGACCTTGAACCTCAAGAACCTGGTCTTGGGGGTCCATTAACAATACAAATAGTCACAGGTGCCTTAGTGGTTCGCTGCAGGAACGACACATCATATAAATTGCAGGCTATACCAGTTATCCAGGATGAGTTAATTACAGGCTACTTCAGGAAGACTGTCATATCTTACTTATAACAAGGTCTAGTTCAGTGTTGAACTAGCATCTTTTTCAAGGACCCACTATGTGCCAGCCACTGTATGCTGAGTGTTATGGGAGAGAAAGTTGTAGAAGGTACAACCCCTGAATCTGAGAATCTTCTAGTCTAGTTGAAGAGAGACTTACAGACAGATACTCTAATATTAAATGGCCATAAGATGGAGGTATATGCTGTGGGCTATGGGAGCACAGAGAGGGGGCAGTAGTCTACCTGGGGATTCCTGGATAGCTTCATGTGAGGATTACAATAATGAGCTGAGTTGGAAAAAGAGGCAGGACATGTATCCTTAGTAAAGGGACCAGCATGAGCAATGGCATGGACATATGAAACAATGAAACCTGCCAACACCACAGTTGTGCTAGAGGCAGGGCATAAGGACTTTCTATGCCTTGCTAAGGAGTGCACAGGCAATGAGGACCTGGTAAGGAATTAAGGCATGGGAATTACATGGTCTTACTTGTGGGTAGATGGAAGGCTCGCCTGATTTAATATGAGGGGCTGATTTTATGTGAAGAAGACTAGAGACTTCTGAGAACCAATTGCAGAGAGCCAGATCATGTGTTACTCTTTAGTTCTCTTTCTATCAAATGAGTTTAAATGGAAAAGGTGCAGCCTGAGGTTGGATCTCTGGCGTTTGTAGGGCTTGATATATGTGTTCACTCAGTGACACCAGGACTCTGCTTCTCTTTGCAGGTTGGCCTTTTCCTCTCCTGCAGTGAGAGAGCAGGTAACAGGACAATTCTTCATTCCATAGGGATTGTCCTATACAATGAATAGTCTAGAATTCCTGCTTCTCAATGTCAAAAGTATTTCATAAACATTGTAATGACCCACAAATCCTGATATATTAAAAAAAAAAAAAGAAGGAAAAATTCCTGAGACTGGTACTATTCTTCATCTTGAGACATTGCCTAGGGTATAAGCAATTAAGGCCTTGTTTGCAAGATTTCTGTCTTCTCTAACATTATCAGTCTTTATAACTCTAAATAACTGCTGGTCAATAAGATTTCTGTGACTCTATGAGCTAGTAACCAACATGAAAGATCTTCTCAAGTGGCAGTCCCTGAATCTAGATCCTACTCCCCCTTCTAGGCTTTCTTCTGTGAACATTGAACATTGGTCTCCAGGCTTGCTCACTCCTACAGGAAGAGAGACCTTCTCTCTTCAGGTTCTATATACCCATCGCCAAGGATGATTCCTACTGGCGCTGCTTGAGTCACATTGTAATTCCTGACACAATCACTAGAAGACAAGAATGCTCTGATTGGCCAGTGTAGGTCATATGGGGAGACAGCAAGGAGGGTAGAGCACCCTGGCTAACAGCCCTGCTGGATGCACACAGAATGTAGAAGAAGTTCTTTCCAGGGAAAGGAATGTCAGCACAAAACTTATGTCTACCGAAGTGGATTAATAAACAACAATAAAATATAATTACAGGATACCCCACCTGATAATGTTTCATTCTGTGGTAAAAAAAAAAAAAAATTTAAAAAACAACAACAAAAAACAAAACCCAAACCTCCTCTACCTCTTCCAAAAATTGTGGTGGATTTGGAAAATGATCTATTTACATGGAATCTAAGAATAAATGAAGTGCAACTTTATTAAATGTTTCTTTAGGACATTCATTATATAACAGACTTGAAACTCTCCAGGGTATGTATTAGAAAACTATAGTAGAACAGAGCTGGGAGAAACGGTGGGAAAATCAAAGGAGTGTCATGGGACCAAGTTCACTGGCCTGATGGAAGAGCACTAGTTAAGGAAAGACAGAGAGGGGTGCCTGGGTGGCTCAGTCAGTTAAGCATCCAGCTTTGGCTCAGGTCATGTTCTTGCAGCTCATGGGTTCAAGCCCCACGTCAGGCTCTGTGCTGACAGCTAGCTCAGAGCCTGGAGCCTGCTTCAGATTCTGTGTCTCCCTCTCTCTCTGACCCTCCCCTGCTCGCGCTGTCTCTCTCTATCAAAAATAAATTTAATACATTAAAAAAAAATTTTTTTTAAAGGAAAGACAGAGAGAGGACAAAGAGAAGACAGACCAGGAGAGATGACGAAACTCCCATCTATACAGATTAGGATTGGTCTATCTCAGGAAAGCCAAGGGGCTGAATATCTAGAACCAAGGAAGAAGATCATCAGTTGATTCTTGAAGTTCTTTCTCTAGGTCCTTGACCAAAGGCACAGATCCAGTGGCCTGAGGTCAGCAGTTTCTGTGTGAACCCCAGCCAGGAGGCCAGCAAGAACTCTGCTGCTTCAGAGATATGGTGTCTAATAGGCAAATAAGTAACAGTAAACTAGAAAGGACCAGAAAAACTCTGATACATCAGGTGAGGCTGGTAGAGAAACTTCTTGAGTAAGAGGCCAGGCACATCAAGGGTCATGGAGAAGACACTGAGCCCGGTTTCCCGTGTTCTACGATAGTCAATATAATGGAGTGAAGGCAAGGCAATTGTGAAAGTTTTAGTTCCAAATTTTCAGTTTTTAGATGAGTAAATAAATAAATAAATGTTCAAGGCCTTATGGAGCACAGTTGCTGCAGTAAAGGACACAAATAGGGTGACGCTATAGAAAGGAGTCGGGATGTGGTAGAAACTGCCTAGTGTCGCTCCCCCCCCCCCACCTTTCTATTCTTGCAGAACCTAGCACATTCAGGTGGCATGTGGGGGTTCCTCGACTGTGAGAGCAGAGCCTCTACCCCAGCCTCAGGGCTGAATCACAGCTGCTCTAAATCAGGCACGGTCATCCCTCCCCCTTGGCGAGCAACTGGCATAAGAGCAGAAACTAGACCCAGTGAGATTCAAGGGGCCGCTGGGGATAAGTGAGGCCCCTGCTCCTGCCCAGTGAGGTGAAAGCCTTCTGTCTTCCTGCCGTCCTTCCTGCTTCAAACCAAGCGAGCGAGCCATGTGGACTGGTCATGAAACGGCAGAGCATGAAGATAACAATTGGGCAGAACAGCTGCATCCTTGACGATGTTGTGAAGCTGCTGGAGCAAAGCCAGCAATTACTGCTCAAGATGGCTCGCGCAGGAAAAGGCAATCTCTCTCTCTGAAATTTTTTTCACATTTATTTATGTTTGAGAGACAGAGAGAGACAGTGTGAGCACGGGAGGGTCAGAGAGAGGGAGACACAGAATCCAAAGCAGTCTCCAGGCTCTGAGCTAGCTGTCAGCACAGAGCCTGATGCGAGGCTCGAACCCACAAGCCGTGAGATCATGACCTAAGCTGAATCCAGACGCTTAACCGACTGAGCCATCCAGGCGCCCCTCTCTTTAATGCTCCAGCTTATCTGGTTTTCTATTTTTTCCAGCTGGGCATGCTTGTAGCCAACATAGGCATTCCAGAGGTGATTTTAATTGAAGGGTCAGCGGCAGAGAGAGCCAGGAAAGAGCATCCAGGCAGAGGGAAGAAGTGGAGTGTGCAATGGAGATGTTGGGTGGCCGGAGGGGCACTGAGATGGGGGGACAGAGGTCTACTGAGGTGGCCAGAGGGCACCCTCCCAGGGCCTTGCCATCAGGAAGAGGAGGAGTTTCAGGGACATGATGTTTCTAAGCAAGAGAGTGACACGTGGTCACAGGAACTTGTAACTTCCACATCCTTTAATGTAGAAGTGAAAAACTATGAGATCTATAATTTTGATAGGGCTATAAAAATAGAGTTGTTAAAGATTATACTGAAGCCAGAAACTGCAGGCCTCTCATAAGAGCTTGTTAGCAAAGAACCCTGGGAAGGTAACAGACAGATGAATCTTGGGAAAACATGGCCCTGAGCTGGAAAGCCTTTTACAACTAATTAATTGTTAAGGAGAAAGGCTAGCAATGTTAATAGGATATTTGACTTGGGAATCTTTAGAATAAAATCCTAACCCATGTTGGAGTAAAGGACCTATTGTGTCAGATGGACTTGATTTTATTTGGCATTATGAAAATATCCTGGCGGATGCCTAAGAATTATTTGAGAAACACCAGGACTTTAAAAGTGTAATACTATCTCCTTTAAAATGAAACCATCAATCCTAAAGCAACATATTTAATTGATTGGCATAGAAAATTGCACTCAGCCCACTGTTTATAATTCCTCAGGGAAATGAATGCTTCTTTTTATCTTTTTAACTTTTTTTGTAAGAAAGTATCAAAGCTTCCGCTTTCTTCCTTCAGGCCTAATTGAAATAAATGACTTTAACACATTCATTGTAATAAGTATCTCTAACATTCACTTCTTAATAGAGAATACTCTCGACAAATGTATCTGTCTGATGTGTTACCAAAAATCACTCTGGCCACAAGGCGCAGAATAATTTACAAGGAGTTAGAGCTGATCCAGGATGCCCAGGGAGGAGCCTCTCACAGTAGCCCAGGAGAAAGAGTGCCAGCCTGATTTGGGGGCACAGTGAAGACCCAAACATGTGGACAGATTTGAGGTGTATGCAGGAAGTGGAACCGAAATGGCAGGCTCAAGGCACCACAGATGAGTCATGCGATGTTGGCTTGAGGACCCAGATAGACAGTGATACTATTTACTGAAATTGGGACATTCGGGAGATGAATAGTTCTGGGTGAAGAGCAGTTTAGATTCAGGCATATTTCAGCTCAAGATGACAGTTGGTGTCCAAGTGGAGGTACAAAGAAGCCAGTGGGATGTGCATAAGTCTGGAGTTTCACACGGAATAAAGTGTGCAGTGCAGGGCGTCTGGCTGGCTCAGTGGGTTAAGTGTTTGATTCTTGATTTTGGCTCAGGTCATGGTCTCACAGTCATGAGATCGATTTCCATGTTGGGCTCCACACTGGAGCATGGAACCTGCTTAAGATTCTCTCTCTCTCTCTCTCTCTCTCTCTCTCTGTCTCCCTCCCTCTCTCTCTCTCTCTCTCTCTGAGGAAGAAGAAGGAGGAGGAGGAAGGGTAGGAGGAGGAGGATGTGGAGAAAATGTGTGCAGAGAGAAGGGATCTCAGGTGGGGCTCTGGGGGCAGTCCAATATTTACAAAAGTAACACCACCTCCATTAAGGGAGTAATTTGTAACCAGAAATTTTTCTGGCCAGCTACGCTCTATCCTGTTTTGAAGCCTTGCAAATGCGAAATCTGGTTTAGGCGTATCCTACTCTAGGCTCTGCTGCTCTCTCGTTTCCAAAAGACCCTGCGTTCATCACTCAGGTACACGTAATGGGAGCTCATTCGGGCAGTGACCACCCTGAGTCAACTGTGGACAGCAAAGCCCTGTTAACTGTGTGACTCAGATTGCTGAAAGCTCGCTCTCTCTTGGGTGACTAAAACTCTTTTGAAAAGCATGCCTTTGAAAGCAGATGTGGAGTATAGGTGATGTTTTAGTGCTCAGATGTTGGAGTGCTATGCAGATTTTTCTCTTCCTGCGCAGAAGTCCCTTCAAGAAAGAGAGGAGGAGCCGACAGGAGGGAGGGCTGTGCTAAAGCGGAGAGCTCACCAGGGTGCCAGCTGCTTTTCCTAAGCCTGGGATTGGGCTGAGATCAGCTCCAGGAAGTGGACGATCCTGTGTGTGTTGGCCCAGAACATGGAGGGGGGAAAACAGGCTGAAGAAAGTTATTTTGGTGATTCATTGGTATTTTCAACCCAAGTCTTTGGCTTAATGATCTGTTGCGAGTATGCTAATTTGGCCAGCTGTTCCTAGGTAGCTGAGTTTACCCCTGAGTTAAAAGCTTCCGTCTAGAATGGAAGAACACTTTCTGGAGGAAGCAAGAAAGCTCAGCCACTAGAGGGAAAGTAGGACTTCGATTTAGTCCTCCTTTCAACAGCCTTTTCTAACTCACTTTGGATGGATGTGCAGATCAAGGCCCCCCAGAGTGACCCTTCCCTTCCGTATCACCGCAAAGCCATGGAAACACAGTGGGGAATGGAAAGTGCCTATGGGGTTGAAGATTAGTAAGTTAGACTAGTGGTTGTTCATGCCCTTGGAATATTCTCTTGAAGACCTTTTGATTTTGAACACACGAATGCTACCATAAATAAGATGTGATATTTCCTTCTCGTGTGTCTGCTCTCATGACTCAGGTTAGTGCAGGGGTGACCCTGGGTGTGTATATTAAAATGTATGACTTGGGGTGCCTGGCTCAGTTGGTTGAGCGCCTAACTCTTGATTTTGGCCCAGGTCATGATCTCACAGTTTGTGAGTTCCAGGCCTGCTTTGGGCTCCGTGTTGGCGGGGCAGCGCCTGCTTGGGAGTCTCACTCTCTCCCTCTCTTTCTCTCTCTATTCTCTTCCCCTGCTTCTACTCTCTCTCTCTCTCTCAAAATAAATACACTTAAAAAATAAAATGTAGGTCTTATTATTTTTCAGAGATGGTGAGATCAGCAGATGAGGAAACAATTGCCATTGAAAACATAGCTTGTGGGGCGCCTAGGTGGCTCAGTCGGTTGAGCCTCCGACTTTGGCTCAGGTCAGATCTCACGTTCGTGCGTTCAAGCCCGGCGTCAGGCTCTGTGCTGACAGCTAGCTCAGAGTCTGGAGCCTGCTTCTGGTTCTGTGTCTCCTTCTCTCTCGGCCCCTCCCCCTCTCATGCTCTGTCTCTCTCTGTATCAAAAATAAATAAAACATTGAAAACATCGCTTGTGATACTCATGGAGCCCAGGAGAGGACACACCACACCACTGGAGGTCGAGGCACTGGGGTCTGTTTGGGAGGCAGCAAGCTAGGGGACAGATGGGGGCAAGAGCCTTCATTGTGGTATCTGTGGAAGAAACAGGTGTGACAGGGTAAGCGGAGTTGGGAGTGGCTGATTTAAATAATTTCAGTGGACTCAGGGGCACAGCACCTCTCCCCAGCTCTCTGGTACCCAGCCCTGGGTGACTGGGGCAGGGGGATAATGGCCCTGAGTGTGAGAGCCACAGAAAAGGTGATGCGATGCGGGGTCTAGATTGGGAGGTTAGCATCCAAAGGGCACGTGCTCCCAGGTGATTCTGTCACTGTCTCTAGCTGACCCTGGGAGATGTGGTCCCTGCAGAAGCAGCAAGCCTCCCCTCCCCCACATCAGAGCAGCCTAAACGCACGGTTAATACAACGTGAGTCACGGTTCCTGTTCCGTGAGGACCGGATGTGTAACCTTGGGGCTTATTCACTGAGTCTCAGTTTCCTCTTCTGCTAAACGGAGTCTTAATACCTGACTCTTAAGATAACTTTTGAGATTAAATGAGATTGTACAATCAAGAGGTGAGCACAGTGTCTGACACCTCTCTGGCACCCAATAAATGGTCCACACATTTTTTGTTTTGTTTTTGTTTTTGTTTTTTAATTAGTGGCCAGATCATAAGCTCTGGTTACAGCAGCCCGAACTTTTCTGGTCAGAGACGACTTGGGTTATTTCGCAGGCACTGGGCGTGGAAGCGCAGCTGGGCTCCAGCAACATCGGATTCTCCTGGTTGGGAAGCAGTTCTCATCAGGACCCAGGGCTTTCTTTTCTCTTTTTGGTTATTTTAACTGCCCGAGAGTTGTGTTGCATACAGGTGCTGGTGTCTCCTTGATGAGTCCATAGGCTGACCTGAAATCCACTTACCTGGGCAGACTTTGGACCCAGGGGAGTAAGTGACTTCTTCAGTGCTCACCCAATAGTTGAGTAGCCGAGTCTTTTTTGAACGTCTTCCATTGATTGAGTAATCACTAACCTTTAGTAATAAAATACATGATGCTATTGAGAGCAGGGTTTGGGATCCTTTACATTTTAGTTCATCTCCCATGAGTGCCACTTCTTTCTTTCCTTCCTTCAATGAATATTTATTATGCCTGAGGCACCCTGAGGAAGCAATTTACATAAAATAATTTAATGGAAGGAAGCAGGACACAGGAACCTCGGAGGGCCGCACATTTTCTTGCTGTGTAACCAGTGTTTGTTTTATTTTAGATTTCTCTCCATTCTTGTGAGTGTGTAAATGAAATTACTAAAAGAAGAAAATGAAGTCCGAGGGCAGCGGATGGCTGCCCTGGACAGTAATTAGTTGCCTCCGCTTTAAATTTCCCTTTCCTTTGACGTGAGGGCTTTATTCAGCTTGTAATTACTCTGCCTGCTGTGTCTTCAGACCAAATGACGTTAGCGCTCGGATTTGTGCAACAACTGGGGACCCACAACAACGCGGATAATAGGACTTGAAATAGCCGCCGCCAGCTGACCCCGTCGGCCTTCGTCCGTCTCCCCAGATGTCCTGGTCACAGAGCCCAAGCAGGTCAGGACCAGAGGCAGAGACACATTCTCTAAAACAGGCCACGATCCTTCCACACCTAGTCCCAACTGCTTCTCTTTACAGACCCCTGCAGCTTGGTCTTTGCTGTATTGGTCCCGTTCTGGGACTCAGTGCCAGCACGGAGTAGGGGAAAGACCTGTGGTCTGAATCAGAGCTCCTGGCTTTGAACTTTGGCGCTGCTGAAGCTTGCCCAGCCTGAACTTTCTGATCTGTAAGATGGGGCCAGTGGCACCCACAGTCAGTTGTGTTTCTGAAGGAGATCACAGTGCTGTCTCTGAGCCTTGTGGAACCTCGTCTGGGACTGCGGTGGCTTCCCTTGGTGTAGAGAGCACAAGGGACTTACTGGGCAGATGCACCCTCTTCTGTACCAGGCAGAGCTTTGACTCAAAGTCTCTGAAGTAGGATGGGTCCGTGTGAGTCTTTTTCTTTAATTTTTTTAAACGTTTATTTATTTTGAGAGAGAGAGAGAGACAGAGAGACAGAGCATGAATGGGGGGAGGGGCAGAGAGAGGGAGACATAGAATCCAAAGCAGGCTCCAGGCTCTGAGCTGTCAGCACAGAGCCCGACATGGGGCTTGAACTCACAAATTGTGAGATCATGACCTGAGCTGAAGCTGGACACTCAACTGACTGAGCCACTCAGGCACCATCCCGCCCCCACGTGAGTCTTTAGGAATCTTTTGTCCTTTCTATCTTAGGGCTGGAGGTGGGGGGACAGCTGATTTTTCTTTATCTTTTCGCTTTTTTTTTTCTTTGCCAGCTTAGAAAATCTGCCCAAGACTATTGCACCAACCTGTATCAGGGCCAGGTCTCCAGCCCATCTGCCAAATCCAAAACCCCCACTCTTCCCTCTACATCTCCATTTTATACCAAGGGCATGAAAGGGCTGGATTCTGCATCTTCCTCTCTCTCTGCCCCTCCCCTGCTCACATTCCATCTCTGTCTCTCTCTCTCAAAAGATAAATATTAAAAAAAGTTTTTTTTTAAATAATACTAAAAAAGGATGGAGCCAGTGAAGACATGGCTTCATGATGCCAGCAGAGTGCCTCCTATTATCACATGTGGGGTGGCAGGTTCAGCCATGACAAACCTGGCAAGGGGGCTCGCTCAGCCTCCTGCTCCGCGGAGTCCTCATCCCACATCCAGCATCAGTTGCGCCAGTTCCCAGGGTGACAGCTCCCACAGGCTCTCTGTGTCTTGGAGGCAAACGCAGAGCCTTCAGTGTGCAACAGCTTCTAGCAACTGGGCACTTTTCAAAGAATGCCTGTAGCAAGCAGCAAAGCCTGGTCAAGTTCAGAGGAAGGCAAGGAGTCAGCTTCCCCTGCTCTGGGGGTCAGCCTGTGAAGAGACTCAGAGGGGAGAAGAGACGTGAAAGGTGATTGTAAATGGTACCACGTGAGGGAGCCAATAGGAGTTATTGTCCTAAAGGCTCAACCACATCCTGTGATGGGCAGCCACCAGTGGACATGAGAGATGCATGGTCCAAAGCAGTTGATTTTATTCAGAGAGCTGTGACGTTCCTGGACCGCATCCCTGGTCTGAGGCAAGGGAACAGTGTAGCGGTCCTCCTCTTCCCACGACTGAAAGAAACATCACTGCAAAGGGCCAATGAAGTGAGCTCTCTGAGCCCGTTCCCACTGTGGGCGACTGCAGAGGAAGCCTGCTGGAGAAACTCGGGGAACCAGTATGGAGCATATGCTCTCAACAGGGGTGGGGAGAGGACACCAACAACCAAGAGTCACTGGTAAGGGACACACCCGGGGCACTCATCCCTGCGCAGCTGGCTGACCTGCGGCACACGTGGACAGCTGACGTCGGCATTAAAAGAAAGGCCTCAAAGAAATGTGGGTGCTGGCATTTGAAGCAAGGCGGCCTGCCCTGAGGGCTGAGCGTGACGGGGACGTGAGCTGACAAGAGGCAGCATCTACCACAGAGGCTTTTTCTTCACCTGAACAGACCTAGCTTGTTACACAGCAGTGCTAGAAACACACGGGGGAGTTGACTTCCTCCATGGTTTCCCTAGAATGGCAACTCAGGGAACGTGATAAACCGAAGTCCCAGGCAGAATAGAAAACTTCCCCATTATGTTTCTGGCTTTCATACTTGGACATTTGAATTCCTTTCCTGGAAAAAATGAAACCCATAAGGAAGTATCTGATGTTTCACAGTGCTAAGAGTAGTACCACATCTACATCATCATCTCACTGAACTCTCAGAGTAGCCTCGTGAAGCAAGGGATGTCATTTTTTGTCCCTCAAACTTTTAGAATATTCTAAACCCTATGACAAAAACCTTGCATGTTTGAAACTCAACTGAAATTATAGGTCTGAGTGAGCAAGGAGTGGCTCAGATTCAAAGAGCAAAGGTGTTTCCAGAAGGTGGGGGGAGGAGGGGTGGCTTTCCAGAGGGGCTTCCCTCTAATCGTGAGGAAGAGGAAGAGACAGATTACGGGGAACAGTAGAGCAGGAGACAAACCCCACTGGGATCTGGGCTTGTCAGGAGCTGTCACAGCAGCAGCTGAGTTTTCCGGTGCTGGAAGCAAGTCAGAAGTCCCACGGCACTTCAGCCCACAAGGCCTCTCCCTTACCAAGGACACTGTAGAAACATGACATTGAGGATCTTATACTCTGTTGACAGTACTGCAGTTGAATGCTAGGTGCACTCACTTATTTTCCAGAGCACAGACTATTTTTGAGGAAGCCTGTTTCCTGTAGGCATAGTTAAGTAACGATATTTGCCTTTAAAATTTTTATTTTAAATGTTTATTTTTGAGAGAGACAGAGACAGACAGATAGAGCACTTGCAGGGAAGGGGCAGAGAGAGGAGACACAGAACTCAAAGCAGGCTCCAGGCTTCGGGCTGTCAGCACAGAACCTGACACAGGGCTTGAGACCATGAACAGTGAGGTCATGACCTGAGCTGAAGTTGGATACCCAATTGACTGAGCCTCCCAGGTACCCCTGATATTTGCCTTTTGAATGGACAACATGCCAGGCTACCTCACCAGATACCCAGCTCCATTCTACCTGTCCAGGATTGCATGCTCCCTGAGTACGAAATGATCGAAAGTTTACTGATTAATTAGCAAAAGCCTTTTGAGCAAGAGATGGTTTAATAAGTGTGTGCTGTGCTACCTGTGTGCATTCATAAAGACTAAAGAGTTGTAGAAAGTTCTGGTCCTTCGCTCTCTGAAACTCTCAGTTCTCATCTTATCAAGGACTCAATGTAGAGTAAAAGGAACCACACATTCAAAATTTATGGGGAATAAAACCTTCTGGCAGTGGAAAGGTACACTTCACATTCTGAGGTCCTAGAAGTCTTTATGAACAGAGGAGGAAAAAAAACATTATCAGTAAATAGTATCCATCATCTCAGGACCCTGCCCTCTGGGAGACTCCTTACCCTGAGGGTGATTAACAGAGATATTCCAATTTTGTCTCTCCTTTCCACACTCAGGCTGCACACATTGTGCTGGAATTTCAACACTAAGGATTTAAGTTATGTTGTTTGCCAAATTAATAAAGTGGAAACATGACGTGTCACCTACCACCAGTGCTAGTATTACCATCATCACTTATGAAAAGAAGAGTTTCCGTTTTGGCTGTCCCCCATGGAGGGTGGGGCAGGGGGACCAGGGGGATGGGGGCTAAAACTTCTATCCATTTACACCCTGGACATTTTGCCGGGGTGAATCCTTGTTGAAGTTTCAATCACAAAGAAATAGAACTTATACGATGGAGGAGGAAGAAGTCCCTGGCTGCCCAGAGAGCATGGTACATTCTTTGAGCACTTGGAGGAGTGCCTTCCTCCCTTCTGGAAGCTTGTCCAAGGCTTGGCGCTGCTGGTTTGGAGCTCTCTGCGAGGGGCACATTCTGCAAACCCAGCTGTCTGGGGCTTAGTGCGGGTTCTTAGGGACAAATGATAAAGCTGCCCGTGTCTTAAGTCTTCAGGTGTTGTGCTGAATCATCCAGCAGAGCCTTAGCAGCTGACCAGGCCTTTCCAGGCTCTGTGAGTCCGGCTCAGATGAGCCCAGACCACAGTGGCCATCTCTGAGCTGGCTTGCTCCAGCAGCTGCTCCCTGTCTTGAAGACCAGGGGCAGATGTTCTTGACTTAATATATGGTGTCACCAGACCCCAGCCCAGTTAAAAAAGAATTGAATGTAAGTGGATATATAACCTTTAAGGGGGAAAAATGTGGTAAAAATGTTCATATCTTTTGCCCTGGTAGTTTCACTTCTAAGAAAGTAAAAGGACTGTCTGATTCATTTTAGTGTTGCTCATAATTATAAAATGTTGAAATAACCCAGCTAAGTGATTGGAGGCTGGTTAAATACATTATGAGAAATTTATTTGATGGAATGTTCCACAGTCAAAGACCTGGGGAAATTCACAAAATAGTTTTAAAAACCATATAAAAATATATACACTATAACTGCAATTCATAAGGAAATGCATGTGCATTTATTTTATTTATTTATTTTTTTTTGGTGTTTTCAATTTTTTTTCCATAATATTTTATTGTCAAATTGTTTTCCATACAACACCCAGTGCTCTTCCCCATAAGTGCCCTCCACCATCACCACCACCTCTTCCCCCCCCTTTCCCCTTCAACTCTCAGTTCATTTTCAGCATTCAATAGTCTCTCAAGTTTTGCATCCCTCTCTCTCCCCAACTCTCTCTCCCTCCTCCGCTCCCCCTGGTTCTCCATTAGGTCTCTCCTGTTTTCCTGTTAGACCTATGAGTGCAAACATATGGTTTCTGTCCGTCTCTGCCTGGCTTACTTCACTCAGCATGACACCCTCAAGGTCCATCCACTTTCCTACAAAGGGCCATATGTCATTCTCTCTCATTGCCATGTAGTACTCCATCGTGTATATATACCATATCTTCGTGATCCATTCGTCAGGTGATGGACATTTAGGCTCTTTCCATGTTTTGGCTATTGTTGACAGTGCTGCTATGAACATTGGGGTACATGCGCTCCTATGCATCATCAGTTCTGTCTCTCTTGGGTAAATCCCCAGCAATGCGATTGCTGGGTCATAAGGGAGTTCTATGGATAGTTTTTTGAGGAACCTCCACACTGTTTTCCAGAGCGGCTGCACCAGTTTACATTCCCACCAACA
>NC_043713.1:57125483-57126940 GCF_006229205.1 Suricata suricatta | reverse complement strand
TATTTTTTTTCTTCTGCTGGGTTTGGGGTGCTCTTGCTGCTTCCTTTCTAGTTCCAGTAGGTTCTCTGTTAGATTTTGAATTTGTGCTCTTTCTACTTTGTTGAGATTGGCCTGGATTGCAATATACTTTCCTCTTAGGACTGCCTTTGCTGCATCCCAGAGATTTTGGATTGTTGTATTTTCATTTTCTTTGGTTTCCATATATTTTTTAATTTCTTCTCTAATTGCCTGATTAACACAATCATTCTTCAGTAGGGTGGTTTTTAACCTCCACATTTTTGGAGGTTTTCCAGACTTTTTCCTGGGATTAATTTCAAGTTTCATAGCATTGTGATCTGAAAGTGTGCATGGTATGATCTCTATTTGTTTATACTTATGGAGGGCTGCTTTATGCCCCAGTATGTGATCAATCTTGGAGAATGCCATGTGCACTCGAAAAGAAGGTGAATTTCCTATCTTTAGGATACAGACTTCTAAATATATCTATCAATTCCATCTGTTCCAATGTGTTGTTCAGGTCCATTGTTTCCTTAGTGATTTTCTGTCTGGTTGATCTATCCATTGCTGTCAGTGGAGTATTCAAGTCCCCTGCAATTAGCACATTTTTGTCAATAAGATTGTTTCTTTCTGTGATTAATTGTTTTATGTATTTGGGTGCTCCCGAATTAGGCGCATAGATATTTATAATTGTTAGCTCTTCCTGATGGAGAGATCCTGTAATTATTATATAATGTCCTTCTTCATCTCTTGTTGCTGCCTTTACTTTAAAGTCCAGTTTGTCTGATATTAGTATGGCTACTCCAGCTTTCTTTTGGCTTCCAGTCACATGATAGATATTTCTCCATCCCTTTACTTTCAACCTGGTGTCTTCCGGTCAAAAATGGGTCTCCTGTAGACAGCAAATAGATGGGTTTTGTTTTTATTTATCCATTCTGCTACCTTATGTCGTTTGGTTGGAGCATTCAGTCCATTTACATTCAATGTTATTATCGAAAAATGTGGGTTTAGAGTCATTGTGTTCTCCCTAGAATTTATGTTTATAGTGGTGTCTCTGGCACCTTGTTTTATTTGCGATCTTTCCCTCATAGAGTCCCTCTTAGGATTTCCTGTAGGGCTGGTTTGGTGGTCATGAATTCTCTCAATTTTTGTTCATTTGGAAAAACCTTTATCTCTCCTTCTATTTTGAAAGACAGGCTTGCTGGGTAGAGGATTCTTGGCTGCATATTTTTTCTGCTCATCACAGTGAAGATTTCCTGCCATTCCTTCCTGGCCTGTCAAGTTTCATTAGATAGGTCTTTAACCACTCTGGTAGGTTTCCCTTTGTATGTGAGGGCCCTTTTCTCCCTAGCTGCTTTCAGAATTCTCTCTTTATCACTATGATATGTCATGCTGAAGGCCGATTCAAATTATATCTTAAGGGGGTTCTTTGTGCCTCTTGAATTTGAATGTCTATTTCT
>NC_043713.1:57115286-57125383 GCF_006229205.1 Suricata suricatta | reverse complement strand
CATTTTGTCATTTTTGCTAGTTTTCTGTCTCTTGTCACCTTTAGAAAGCTCGTTGTGCACTGTGCACCTATTAATATTTCTCTGCTAAAGGAGGCTTATTGACTGTCCAGAGCCTGTCGTTTCAGGAAATATTCTCTTAATGGTGTCTCTCAGTTTCTCTTGTTGTGCCTGTGAGTATTTTATTTCCCTACTCTGCAATATTTGAGACTCGCCTTCTTGAACACTTTGGCTTGTTTCTTGGTGCAGTCCTAAGAAGGAAAACAGACAGACACACACAGAGGGAACAGAAGCACACATACACACAGACAAATCAAACAAAGAAACACATTAAAAGGGGGAAAGAAAAGATAGAAAATGGAAAGGAAAGAGACAAAAAGAAGAGAAGAAGAGAAAATAAGAAGAAAAGAGAAAGAAGAAAAAAAGATTTTAAAAATATAAAAGGGGGTCGGAGACAACAAAGGACAGTAGACAGCTTAAAAGTGTATGACCAGTTGAGGGGAGAGGTAAGGATGAGATACAGGAGAATATATCTGGGTTTCAAGAAGGTGAAAAAGTAAGGAGAAAGGAAAATAAGGAGTAAAAATTTAAAAGAGTTAAGTAAAGAAAAAGAAAAAAAGGTAATAATAACAAAGAAATAAGTACAAAAATAGTGAAGAAAGAGGAAAAAAATTTTTTTGGTATGTAAAAACAAAAGCAGCTCCCCTTGTGGATAGGCTTGGTTTGATGTGGTAGGTTTCGGAGGCTGTTCTCAGAGGCTGTTCTTGGAGGGCTTGGTGTCTATGGAGATTAGAATGGCGGCACACCAAGCTCCACTGAACTAGGCACTGTAGGCCACTCTAATGAATCTGATCTCCTGGGCCGCAGTTGAGCTGAGTTGTATTTTCCAGACCCGCCTCCGTTCAAAGTTCCAGTCCATTCACGTTTGTGCTACCACAGATGAAATGTATTTGTTTTGGTGGCTGGCTTCTTAGGGGGAGGAATCATTTTGTCTTGGCTCAGGCAGGGATTTCAGCTGCCCCTGCCTGAGGCGGAATGAGCAGCTGTAGGTAAAGTGCGCACCCTTCACAGACCCAACTGAGGAGTCCCCACCCCCAGCCAGGATCTCAATTGCAATGGGGGAAGAAAAAAAAAATTGAGTCTCTCTTGGCTTCGGATAGCTGTTGCTCACAGCGCTGTGCGCTGCCGGAAATGAGCTGGGACCTCCTGCAGCCCAAGTGCGCGCCCAGGCCTCCACCCACCGCCGATTCCCTATTGGGGGTCATGTAGGTGTGGGCCCTATTTTTTCCTGTGGGCACCCGGGATTCGGGATTCACACAGCCAATGCAGGGGGCGAGATGCACCGTGGAAATGAGGTGCGTGGTCCCGTTCCCAAAACCAAGTTTGAAGTGCGAGCGCCCCTGGTGCAGCTGCTGCCGGGGCCACCACTGCGGCCACCTCTCACCGCGCCACCGCCACCCCTGCCCGTCGCCGCAGCCGCCTCCGCCGCCGCCTCTCAAAGTGCGCACCCCCGGTGCAGCCGCAGGGGCCGCTACTGTGGCCGCTTCTCGCCACGCTGATTCCCTGCCAAGCTGGCTTAGGGCTGGAAGCTGTTCCTTCTCTTGCGCTGCCCAGGCTGGGGATTTAGGCTACCCAGCAGTTATCTGTGGAGTGGGTTTCTCTCTCCAAGCATGGCCAAGCGTTCCTTACCTCTTCCCCAGAGACAGTACTATGAGCGTGTTCAGAGTCTCTGTCTCTTCCATTTGTCTCTCGGGCTCTGCACGCTTGCCCCGCGTTGGGCTGGGGATCCTGCCTCCCCTGCCCATCCGGGCTGGCCCGTTTTCAGATCTCCCCAGTTCGCACTCACTCACTCAGGTATCCTTGAGGTTCTATTCTTTCTGGAGTCCGCATTTTCTCCTTCCACTCTTGCAGATGAGAGTAATATCCTTCTCAGTTCGATAGATGGGGCAGATGGAGTTTACAGAGCTCCCTTCCTCTCCGCCATCTTGGCTCTATCTGCACGTGCATTTAAAAAGAATACAGGGCGCCTGGCTGGCTCAGAAGTTTGGGCATCTGACTCCTGATTACAGCTCATGATTACAGCGTCATGATGTCACAGTTTGTGAGATAAAGCCCCTCACTAGGCTCTGCACCAACAGCATGGAGTCACTGCCATTCCCCTGACCCCCCTCTTTTTGTCTCTCAAAACTAAATAGATAAACTGGAAGATATTTTTACAAATAAAAAGAATATAGACATGTAACGAAAAACCTACAGATTTCTGAGTGATGTGTTATGGGTGATTTTTATGCTTTTCTGCATATTCTGATTTTTCTATAACGAACATATGTGCCAGTTATATTCAATACAATAATTCTATTTAGAAATAGTTCTAATCATATGCTGGCTTTAAGCCATCATTCGTAAGAAAGAATCTGGCCTTTCTGGGGCTAACACTGACTTACCTAAAGTTGGAGAGCCCAGGGAGCTGGGAAAGAAACAGGAGTCTATGCGGAGGGGGCAGAAGCGGAGCTTGGTGGGGTGGTTGGGGGGGGGGGGGGATGGTGGTGGTGAAAGGAGCTGAGTCAGAGTTCTCTGTGGGGAAGTGGTCTCACTTCCCACACGGGAGGAAGGGAACGTCAGCATGTTCTGCCCAGGGCCATTGTCCTCTGCCATGCGGTTACTGCCAGTGCAACAAAAACTCAACCACCCTTGTACTGAGAAATGGGGTCAAGAGGTGCCCTGTGAGAGGCTAAGGGAAGCAGCCCATGAAGGCACTTGCACGACTACTTCCTAGTCACCTGGTGTCCCTGAAGTGACCGTTCAGGGAGTTGTACTGTGCTGTTGGCCTCCTCACAGCGCAGGTCCCATATTCTCCTGGACCAGAATGACGCCAACTGCGGACCTCTCATGAACTGGCAAGAGCCGGCCACCAGTGTGCCTACTATCCTCACTTAGCCTCTTATCCTGAGGTCAGCCCTGGTGGCGAGAGACTTTGAGTCAGGAAGAAGACACCAGTGATAATATCTGTAGGGCACTTCACAGTGTACAAATAATTTCCTTGATGGTTTAGTTGAGCACTGTGAACATTCCTTTCGTAAAACACACATTTACAATCTGAGAAGAGGCACGCTGAGGGCTTTCGGTTTCCTTAACTGTCACTCCAACTGTGACACTCCCTGCTGCCTCCTGGTGGCTGAGATTATACTCAGAAAAGGCAGATGGACCGTTCTTCAAATTATTACAAATGGAAGGACAACCAGTGGTATTAGTGAATGTGTCGCCCCTTTATAATGAATCTAGGAGGCACTCATGAATAATCAGCATTAATAAAGAACTTTGTAGATTTGACTAGATGAACCCCAGGAAGCCAGAAGAGAGCACCACCCATTTAGTGTAGTTTGTGCCAAGACGGGCAAAATGGATGCTCTTCACGAAGACTCATTCCGGGCGGTAATTACCTGATGAACTTTCCATATGAAAGTCAATGTCGTCAGAAAACACATAACTAAAGGTCACGTAATTCAATCGCTGAGTCAGCACAGCATCGCTAAGGCCTATCAGCCAGCCTCTGTTGAATATCCCTTGTGATGGAGAACTTGCTACCTTTCCTGTTGAAAATTTCATGGTTGCATACACATAGTTGTTAGAAGGCATGGCCACAGGACTGCTGTGTGACAGTCCTAAAGAGCATGAGTTGAGGAGAAGGTGGCTCCGTTTCAGACGTGGAGGCTGGTAGGTAGCTATAAGGATACCACATACGATTACCACATCCAAAGTTTAGATTCTTTTTCTTCTGAGGGACAAATACTATGTAGAAGACACAGAAACGCTTACATATCTTTGTCGTTAGAAAGAGTAGTGCTGGGTAATAATATTGGTCTAGTACCTGGCTCATTGTTTTGTAGATTAAAGAGGAAGCAATTCTCCTTTCCTTATTGACTTTTGTTAGCTTGCGATGCAAAGCTTTAATGATAGGATGTACATCCATCTCGGCTCCCCGATTGGAGAGTTTTTGCCCTCAAGGAATTGATCATCATAATCTAGACTTGGTTAGTAACAGACTGTATGCGGGAAGCCAAGGGGTTCATTAATTGGTTTGTTATTTAGTATTTTATGAATATTGTGTCTCCTCAGTTGGACTGCGTATTCCTTCAGGGTAGGAATTGTTTCTCCTGCCTGATTGTGTATCCAACATTGAGCACACACAGCACCACACCAGTCTGGGTTTCATAATTATCTATAGAAAACTGTGTTGCGGGTAGTGCACTGAACAGGTGCTGAAGAATTAGTATGATTAATGATGGCCAACAAGCCATTGGTTTAATGCTAATAAAACATCCTAATTTAAAGAGTACACTGCATTTACTTAATGCCATTAACGACCTTAAGAAGAAAGACATTCACGCAAACCTATAGATACTGCAGGCAAAGCCTGATGGCAAGCATTTGGCTTGGCTTTGGCCTCAACATGCTATTGAAAGTTCAATCTGGAGATTTCTTGTAAAAAGATCGAGCAAAGCAGATTTTTTAAAAGTTCTGTATGATCAATCACTATTCTTACTGAGTTTACGTAAATAACTAGGCCACATAAGCTAGACTAGACTGTGAGTTCTTTTGGTTTCCTCAAAAATCTGGCTATGACTCTCCAAACTAAGGTTTCCAATCTTCTTCCATTCTCTTGACTTAAAGTCATTAAAAATGAAAACTGCCTTTTTTCCTAAAGCCCTAAAAACAAGTTGCTGGACAACTTGAGGTGAGCTTCAGAGAAAATGCCTAAAACTCATGTACAGACAATCTTAGTGCCTGTTGAACTATAGGTCATTCAAAAGCATCATAGAGACATCTGAATGACAAACCAGAAAAACCCATCTGATTCCCGCTGCCTGTTCCCACTCCACCTGAGGATGCTTCGAGTCTGACATCAAAGCTTCTTTCTCACTGGCAGCACGTGAGACTCAGACACAGGGTTTGTAATTTGCTCTAAACATTAACCTATTATTTTTCTTTTGTTTCCCTAAAAGTGCCTCTTATTAATTACCTGATTGCTAGCTAAACAAAACAGCCTACACGATGGGTAACACCACCTGCTACACGAATGTGGCCTTAAATGACTCTCAAGATAGCATTCCATTATTTATTAAACACTGAAGTAACTCAAAATGAGTAACCCAAAATAGAATGGCATTAGATGCCTTCACAGCAGCACAAGGAAGGACATGTGCTGTTATTAAAATGGAATGTTGTGTCTCCATTACAGATTATGACAAAAGTGTAACAGGATTACTTACAGATACGAATGACCAGGTTGGTGCTCTTGAAGACTCTACGTTGCCACTTAATGATTGGTTACATTCTTGGTTGAGAGGTGGACTATGGTCTACCTTAAAGGGTCTTATCACACTTCTTATTTTTGTTGTATTGATCCTAATGTGTTGTCTCTTTCCCTTTGTTCCCTCCTGTTGTCTAGGTACATGTAAACAGTTCCTGACTCCTTTGCCTAGATGGCAGATGATCCCTACTACACAAAACAATCCTTCCTCGATGTCCACTCAGGACTCTGAAGCAGTGGCCTTCTGTGATTATTAGTCATGGGAACAGACTAATTTTGGTCCACAGGTAGGGATATCTCTACAACTCCCTGTCAGCTTGAAGAAGTTACAGAAAATGAGCCCTTTGCCCTTAAACAACCTTAAAGATTTAAGGACTGAAAATTGGTTAGGGGGGGAAATGATGAGGTACAAAGGCAGGAAAATGTTTACCCTTAGCCAGGAAGACTGGACTAAAGCCTACATAGTTTCAATAAACATCAATATGTGCTGCTTGCTACATTCTTTAAGGATCTCATGACTGCCTGTGTATCTCACCTATATTGATATTCGATATATTCAATAGCTAATATAGAACTGAATGGGAAGCACCAGAGGAATCTTGCAAAAGTAGTTTTACAAGTAGAAATTCAAAGAAATGTAAAGAAACTTTTGTAATCTGACACTTCCCACCTGTCCCCTTCCCTCCTTTGATTACTAAGTATGAAACCACCAGCCCCACACAGCAAAATGTGCAGCTCTTTCTGCCCACGAGTCCTGATCTCGTGTTACTTAAATAAACTTCCTAAGTTGCACCTTACTGTCTCAAGAATCTTTCTTGACCGTTGCGGTTCAATGACTGCGCATCAAAAAGAAGAGGTCTGAGGGGGGCCTGGTTGGGTGAGCGGGACCAGACCATGGGGCCCTGAGAGGCCTGCTGAGGAGCCGGCCGTTTTAAGCAGAGGGTCTGCTATGATTCATTCATCCCTAAATATCTGTGCCTGCCACGTGTCCCACACTTAAGGGTGCTGGACAACTGTGTTCAAGGAAGTGATAAAAAAACAAACGAGTTTCCTACCCTGATGGGCTTCACATGCTAGTTAGAGGAGAATTGATAAGTCACCAATAAATACTTTCAGAGAGTTACCCAATATTAAAAAAATAAAATGGTACTAGGATGGGGTGACTGGGGAGACTCGCCGCTACTAGAGTGATGGTGGTAGAGATATTTGAGCTGAGACCTGAATAAGAACAAGCAAACAGAATCTGCATAAAAAAGCAGAGGGCAGCAGAGGAAATAATTCATGCAAACTCCAAGGGTGGAATAAATGTGGTGTGCTGAGAGAGGGCAAGGCCAGCAGTGGAGAGAACACGCAAGAACAGGAGGACAGGGAAGGGGGTGTGAGATGGGAGGAGATGACAGTGAGGCCGCCAGTGGACGAGGCTGAGAGAAGAATGTGCCATTCCACAAACCTGGGGCTCCAACAGGTCTTCTCATTATTTTCTTCAAATCAAGTTACCTACCCTGGTTCTTGCAGGATCCTAGAGGCAAGTCTGAGGGCCCTAGATGCCGAGGGCAGGGCCAGGCTGCTAATAGCCATAAGTTGAAACCTCTAGAAGGGGGCAACTGCTGACTTTGAATTTTTTTTTATGTCTTTTTAATTTATTTTTGAGAGACAGAGACAGCGTGAGCAGGGGAGGGTCAAAGAGAGAGAGAGATACAGAATCCAAAGCAGGCTCCAGGCTGAGCTAGCTGTCAGCATAGAGCCTGATGCGAGACTCAAACCCACTAATCATGTGATCATGACCTGAGCCGAAGCCGGACACTTGAACCGACTGAGCCACCCAGGTGCCCCAACTGCTGACTTTGGAACCAGGGCACTTCAGGGCACACTGAGGCCTAGGGCACAGTCCCCATGGTCTGGGAGACCCAGGCCTCTTCTTGTGTTCTGGCAAATGCACTTAAGTCCCCCTCCCACCACCTCTCCTCCGATCCATGTCTCCCAGAAGCATAATTGGCTGAAGCAGAGGAAACTGCTGGAAAACAAAAGGCAGGTTTTCTGCTTTGCTCCTACTTCCTACTGGGTAACTGTAGCCCCTGAAGCAGAGGCACAAAGGCCTTTCAGTTCACTGGGATTTGGAAATGGGGTTGGGGTACCTATTACCTGCACACGTGTGAGAGTGACCAGTCTGGCTGTAGCATCACGTACATAAGGACTCAATGCAGTCACTGTTGCCACAGAAGTATTTCAGTGGTGACTGTCTAAATTTGGTGGCTAACTACAATCAAACAAGGACATTTTGGTCCCTGTGACGGTTGAGGGTTCTGCACTTTCCCAGGCTTCTTTCTGAGTCACAGCATCACACTGGGAAGGCAAAATTTTTCCCTCTGCTTCTGCACTAGGAATTCTCATCTCAAAAGCCAGGCCCTGGAGTTGCTGCTGACTCGATCCTTCAAGCACAGACTTCATTATTAAAAAAATGAATTTTTTTCCAAATGGTAAGGAAATATCTAAGAGGCCTAAGAGTCATAACTCCTAACACCTATTAGCCAGTGGAGTGTCTGCCAGCTTAAGGAACTCAAAAGATGCCCATTGTGGGCCTCTGGGTGGGCCTGCCATACCACAGCCTGGCAGCCTGCTGCCTTCCCTGGCCAGAGGATCTCTCTCCACTGGTCATCTCCAGATCATGACCCTTTGCCTCTCAGTGTCACATGATGCACTGCCACTGGACAGCTTCAGCAAAAGAACTTTCCTCATCAAATGTATGGTCCTACTTGAAATGAATTCTACCCCCAAATACCTTAGATTTCTTGTTCCGTAAGTCACTTGGCTGGCAACCTGTCCTCTTGAATGTTCCCTTCTCTAGAACCCCTGTCCACTAGGCTATCAGAACGTAGATTCTGGGAAACAACGCTGAGTCTACCATAAAGCTACCACAGAGGTTTATGGCTCTCATTAACATATCTAATAACATTATCCCACCAGGGTCACTGTGGGAGAGCAGGGATTGATTTTCCTACCTTGACCTTCGTGTAACTCCTTCCAACCATCAGATAGATCTCCTGAGGCTCACAGAACAAGGAGAATGTTAAGTATTTCATTTCAAAGTTTCCCCCATATTGGAATAAAGTACATGAAAAAGCAGAAAGCAAACTATTAAAAAGCCTTTGTTTCAACACAATGTGCAAGGACATCCAGAGAGGAGGGGACATACTTCCCTTAGACTCCAACTTCGCTAGACAGCGATGTCAAATTTATTCTGGTGTTTGTTCTAGGCTGAAGTTAGCAAAAAGTAGGACACACTCATTTCAATTTTTTATTAAAATACTCTTTTGCTTATAGGGACAACCAAAGAAAATATACATAATTCTACATGTTGTAGATCATGTGAAATACAATTAACATAGACTCTGGTGAATGAAGAATAGATTTTAAAAATCTTGAAAGAAGCTTTCACAAAAATGAACTTTAAATATGTGGCTTCTTCATATTTATCTCATTTTGCAGTATGTTGACGCTACTCTGCTTTATAAATAATTGTTCAAATATTCTAATATCTTACCCATTTTGTTTTCTGAAGCTTTAGAAATATTATTTCCAAATGAAAGCCTCTCTTATATAGCATTCTATGTAAACAAAACTTACTTTATTTGAATTATCATTTAATTCGGTGCCACTATTTTGAATACAATTTCTGCAATAATTAGATGTTATGTGGATGACGAGGGACAGGAAAATTAACTAACAGGGACCTGTCTTACTCTAGGAAAGAAACTTTTATATATGGCTTTTATAATACCTACTGATTTAGGTTTTTTTTGATCTAGTTATAAAATAGTTAACCTAATTTTTTATTAAAAAAAAGAATTTTTACCAGAGCTTCAAAATAGAAGTAAATCATACCTAGAATGGCAATAAAGGGTGTAAATTTTAGTGGAGTTACTGGCTTCTGAAATGTTATACTTTTGATTTGGAAAACATTGTTATTCAAAACCTGAAATACATTATAAACTGATAATGGAATCTTTTAAGTAATAAACTCTGTCTTTCAACCCCTTCATAAACTACAAAAATTAAGCAAAATTAATTATGAAAGAAATAGACATAAGGAAAATCAGTTCAAATACAACATAGTTCAAGAAATTACCTTCCCAGTATAAGAGCAAAAGAGCTATTACATTTAAAAATTTAATAATGAAGGCCTAATAAAGATGATAAATGCAGTTTAAAATGTTGTCATATCTAAGGCAACGTTAGCATGCTGTCAATAAACACAGAAGGATTTCTCTATTCATAGATATGAAATTACTTTGAAGAATAGCAAAGTGGAAATGAAGCACCTGGATGTAGACTCCTTTAAAACTTTCTGTTTTTTAGTGTAAAAGGTTTTAAGAAAACTGTTACCTTTATAGGCATTAATGAACGGGAGCCAAAATGTGTTCAAGGCACTTTTAAACAGAGGCATTTTAGTAAGAAGAAAAGGATATCCCAATGTTTTCCTATTAAGAAAATATACATGTAAGAGGCTAAATTTTAACTTTTTTTTAAAGGCCAAAAGTTTTGGAAAAGGCTAAAATACCTTTAGTATTCATTAGAGGAATCTGAAAGAAGAGAAAGGTATTAAGGCTTCAGATTTTATGATAGTAATCATGATATTACACATGATCATGTAACTAAATACTGTTCATATACTGAATACAAATACAAAGTGTCTAAGAACATTATTTATGTACTAAAATACTTAGACATACAAAGAGATATTCCCTATAAGTTACTTGTAACTCATAATGTACTGAAAAATTAATAATTT